>NC_060885.1:17603631-17903631 GCF_014805685.1 Silurus meridionalis
TATAAACATACATTTTCCATACAAGCAAATTATAACAAATTAATTAATGTTAAAAGCATGTTTGTTATAAGTATTATCAATTTCTGTGACAAAAAATTATCTGCTCTTGATTTTTATATGGAATTCTCTCTCTTTTTTTTACAGTCATGTCTGTGTGGCTGGCATGCTTTGCTATGTGCTTACTATCACCTGCTGTAAATGTGTAGTTTCCTTAGGCTCTAATGAAAGGCTCTTTGTTTGGGTCAAGTGAGAACATGGCTGCCAATGACATCATCCGTTAGGATGGAAATACTGAGATAAAAATTGGTTTTATTTTTATTCATACTGAACAAGTAAATGCAAAGACATTTAGGAATCATTTACACTGACACATTCTTAACCTGTGTTAAATATAATGTTAATAAATGTGGAGGAAATGTACTCTCATGCTTTAAGTCTACCAGTAGGTGGCACAAGTGGCTTCAGTGATATCAGGTAATTAAGATGAAGTTTATAGAGTTTGAATTAGGATTTAACTTATTATAGTATATCATATTTCTAATATTGTCATATTTATGAATGTTTTATATGCTTTTGGTTATTTTAGCCCATTATAAATTTTTTTTGTTTTAAAGAAAAAAGAGCTTAAGGTTAAGGAAGGATGTATTTTTTAACACTGTAGGAGTAGAGTTGTGCACTATATGGACTAATCCCAGGTGTTTACAATTTATAACTGCTGAGCTGAATAGGAAATGAGTTACAGCCTCTCCTTAAATGCAAAATTTGCTTGGCCAGCAAAACACACTGACCACAGGGAGCAAAAAATCATGCTAAATCAAACTGCCTATTTGTTAATTGCAGTCACTAACATATAAAGCCAATTATATGACACATTTGTTTATTCCTATGTATCAGTGCTGTAACCTCTTTGACAACATGCACTATTATTAACAAGCATAATCTTTTCTAATAATTTCTTTTTATTTTTTTTTTTTTATTCAGCGGTAATGTGACACCACTGTTAAGGAGACAGGCATTATGCCATAACAACCTGCTTATTCTGATACAAAAGTGAACACATGGTTCTTTCTCATACAGCAGTTAAAATCAGCTCAGATTACTACACTTCAACACAGTTTTAAAAGAAAGCTAAGAAAAGGAAGCAAGACGGTCATAAAGCATGGTAACTTGGTAACAATGTATTCATAACATTGGTTAAATTTCATGGCTTTTTGTCCAAAAACAATAGGAGTAATTCGAGTAAGAACGTGATGAATGAAGAGTAGGTAATTTCTTGTTCACATATGGAATGTCAATGAATTTAAAATGCACAAGATTATGTGACCGAAAAAATATTTAATTGGAGGAAGAGAAAAATGAAAGTTTAAATTGGTGCATTTATTTTTTCTCTTGTTGTTGACGGTGTTGCTGTTGTTGCTGTGTCATGCATAATTTTATACTGATAAGAATGCTTGTGGTGTGTACAAAGAATGCCATTGTGCTGTTGCTCATTTACATTTTACTCACTATGGCCCTGACTAAGACAAAATGATTATGAATGAATTAATGAATGAATGAATCAATCAATCAATCAATCAATCAATCAATCGATCAATCAGTCAATCAACAAAATGAGAAATGTCAAAAAGTCTGCATGTAAACCTGAGCCAATCTGATCTATCCAAAAAGGAAGGGATGACATACATTTCTGCTATAAGCAAATAGTAGGTCTACAGTTCCTGAGAGCATGATTAAATAAAAGCCCCCTTGCTTTTTACTGCTGCCATATAAGGTCACTTGCATTGTGGTTCCACATGATTAATGTCACGCAACAATGAATGCTCACTCATACTCCCTTTTTGTGAAATATGAAATTCACAAGTCGTTAGGCAGTGAAGAAATATTAATTTTGCCACCTCTGTCTATATAGCAATCCAAAAAGCAATAAGATCATAACTGATCTGCTACTTTCTCTGCAAAATTCACACACACACACACACACACATATATATATATATATATATATATATATATATATATATATATATATATATATATATATAAATTATACAATATAATCTATATAGCAATATCTTATGCCCGAGAGATATGCAAAAGTATTCTTTTTGTTTCTTTTTATTGGTCCTATAGTTATCCAAGCTATTTATTTGGTAAATGTGAAGAATGAAACACTGATGTTTAACATAGCATTTAAAACTTTAGTCATAGTTTAAGATTTCTGATGTGCATTGTGTGACTTTAGTTTTACCTACACTGTGAGTCACACCACATCGCTCAGCGGGTTAGTGTGACTAATTTGCAATAGAAAGCATTTGTACATGGCAGGGCCTTTAGCAATTTATGTTCATGGGTGGCACAGCGGGGAGAAACGACAGGCTTTGTACACAGCGTCATCTCGCAATGTCTTATTCAGCCCTAAAACAGAGCTGCTGTGTTAGAGACATGAAGCAGGTTAGCAAAAATAAATCACAGCTGCAATAGGGAGAACGAGAGTTGTATACTGTTAGCTGTACACAAATCCCTAAACAAAACCATTTCAAGAGGAAATTAGTGTTTGGTCCATAGTGTAAGCGGTTCGTTGCTTTGTATAGTTACACAGCTGTCAAATTTACAAAAAAGAAAAATGTTTATTTATCTAATATTAACCTAGCCCTAAAAAATGTTTGGATAAAATGAACCGAAGCTGGAATTAACCCAGGCTTTTGGTTAGCAGTAGCACTTTTAATAGAAATCACCTATTTTAAATCAACTGATACTTTATTAATGCTTTGAGTCCCAGTATGTGTAACATTTTTACAAAAGATTAAAGGAAAATTCTCGCAAACCAATCATTTCTTTCACGTTGAACTCTTTACAGTGCTCAGAGAGCAAAATTCTGCTGCTGTAAAACACTTAAACACCTGCTCATATCTGATGACTCAAGAGGTAAAAAAGTCTTAGAACGAACGCCAATATGCAAACATACGTACATGTATACCATATTGTGCTCAAGTCCGTTATCAATATTCAGCTGTTTACTCTATGTACACACACACACACACACACACACACACACACACACACACACACACACATGTACTGACATGACAGAAGAAATGGAAGATTTCTGCAAACAGACCCCTGTCCAGTGATGGCTGGCTGCTAATAGAGTGGTCAGGCAAGGCTTTTATGAAAGGTGTAAACATACCAACATGCTCCAAGAAAAACAGACTCTCCAGTCTTAACATTTACCCTGGCCAGAGCTGGAGGGCTTGCACTTTACTGAGAGAAAAGCCTCATTGATGGCAACTGCCGAGGTTTCCTTCCATGTTTAAAGTGTTGGGGCTCTGTAGGTCATGGGGAAACACTTGCTTTTTCCACACTAACCAGCCTGGAAGAAGGTGGGCCTGGGGCTATCCCTGTTTGGACAGGAACGTATGAAAGTCTTAAGGAAATGGTAAAGGGAAATCTGTTTTTTCTTTTTTAAATACAGTGGAGGTTTTTAGTCACTGGAGAGAACCTTTTGAGTAAAGGTAATATGAATAGCTGCACTTTTTACACTATGGCAAGATCTTTGGGAGAAATTAAAATTAAATGCATAAATGATTGTACATATTTAATGCAACAGATTATCAATATACCACCCAGCTTTCACTTTTTGCATTCTGCCCATGTGTTGCTTTTGTTTCTGCACTAAATAGAAAACTGGTTAAGGAATGTGTTTGGGGTCCTGTGTTCTTTGTTTAAAGTTTGTTTTGGTTTTCATTTTAACAATCTTCTGGTAGTTAACCTCAGTACTGCAAACACTAACAGCACAGGACCCGAACTAAACACAATCTTAACAAAAAAAAGATCCAAATGAAAAATAAATGGTTTTCAGCTGGAGTCCTTGTTTGACTGTATCTCCTATTTCAGCATTATACATTCCATTTGAAGAACTTTACATTACTTAGAGGCCTGTGCTACACTGGGATACTAGTGAATTTTGAAACCTTGGGATATTATATACTCAGCATTGACACTAAGAGAGCTATGAATATTTTGTTTGACTTAATTTCATTTTCATTATTTCTGATATATATGACACCTGTCTTAGCTCTATTTCAGGCTTTACTGCCTACATAGATAATTGTTTTTGCTAAACATAATAGTAAAAATAAGATTATAACGTTTGCCATGTGTGAAAAGACGCTGGCTTGAAGAGTTAAGAGGCAATCTGGAATTACTCAGATTGGCACATTAGATTTTTGCACTGCAGTCAGAAATACTTTGAAATATATGTGGGAGTTTATAGTAAATGAGCTAAATTAACTGTAGAGGGTTAACACTGTGGCTCAAGCACAGACTGTTTTCTTTCTAGAAAGCCTACAGATAAAGGACATCAGAGCAGCATGTCACACCTGCTACTGACTTGGATGCTGCCACAGCTGAGATCAATTACCCCTTCGTTAACACCATGGCACTAACCGGGCATACAAAAAAAAAAAAATTCGACCAAGAATGACAGGATTCATCAATCCTCTGCTGCACCAGATGTGTCAGTGTTACAGCAAAATGCTGTCAAGGACAAGTCGCCAGTTCCCATACACAGGCCACCATCATGGTGAATTTATTTTTCTTTCTCTCTTGAAATATTATGTATTCTTTCATCTTTAAACAATTTATGAAATGCTTTTTGGGATTTCTACATGTGCAGACTTTATTCATTTATTTTTCTTTGTATATTGACAAAAGCTCATAGCCACAATAAGTCTTTCAAAGTGAAAAATATGCTGTAGGACGTTCCGCTAGTTTTGCTCTGTTTGCTTTAAGACCCCTTTGGCTTACTGAGCCGCTTCAGCTTGTTGGTTTTACTTTCATAGCAGTCTCCTTCATCAGTCTCCCTCTGCTCTGAGGGCTGCCACTAGAATAAGATTCCTCCAGAGCTAGTGTATAACTGTGATTGTGCTACGCTTTGGCAGAGGCCATCACTTTCCCAGCTCACCCCGTGGATGTGTTTTCAGCATGCCCAGCAGGTCTCTTATGCTCCACAATAGCAGCTTCATTCACAGCCTGAGAAGGCCAGCTGGTGTGAGAGCTAACCAAATAATAGCTTTATCTGCTCCTGCCTACTGACCTGCAGGAGAAGCACACATGACACCCTGTAAACCTGGAGCACAGATTTGTGAGGGGGAAAAATCCCGGGAAATTTCAGGGGCTATAAAGGGTATTAAGACCAAAGCTCTGGAGTGAAAGAATTCTTGAGATCATTCAGTGTTGCAGAACCATAAGCGCTAACACCAGCACTTTTCAGTTTAATGTTCTCTGGTTCCACTTTGTTAAAAATGAAACTAATCAGTGGTGCATGTAAAATTGGCAGCCATTCCCATGCCTATACGGTATCCTACACAGAAAAATAAATAGATAATAAACTTGTCTTACTATTAACTTTTTTATTTTACTAAATACATTATCTGTTATATTGTTACTCGTATTCATTTTAGAGCCATGTGAATTAAGCAGCATAAATGTAATTTTTTAATCAGTATGTGTTTAACATTTTATTAGCATTTATTTGATTTTAAATTGTTTCCATCTATCTTTCTTTATCTTTATTTGTCTGCTATTTATTGCTTAGAATTATTCTGTTCTTTAATCCTGAGAAATCCAATGATATAGTGGTTTTGATCATAACCCATATTCATATTTTATCCAGGCTACAGAATGGTTTGATGTTTAAAGTATGTGTGCATGTCTTTTAATCCTGAGTACATGTATCTCCAGATCAAAAAGCAGAAGTATTTTATTCTTCCAGTCCTGATCCTATTTGATTTAGGGAAATCAATTGGATTTTGGAGACTGTTCATGCCATTAGCAGTGGTCTATTCTGGGCAGAGGTTAATGAAACCATGGCATTTGGGTTAGAGTAAATACCCAGAGAGAGCAAAAAAGGCCAACTTTCGGCGTACTAAATTACATTAGACTTTCACTTTGGGTAGCCATAGATTAATATCTATATCTGTGGTTCTGGAAAACCTCCCAATATAACATTGACTTCGGCTTCAAATTCATATTATCTGTGGCCCAGGATCTCCACAATTAGTAATATAAACTGTAAGCCTACAATAGAGATTGGGCATTTACTTTATTCTCTTTGGCATGATGGATGTCCTTGCAAAAATTTTAATTTTCAATAGTTGCAATAATTACATCTTTAGTTCTCAGAATAGTTTCTTAAATAAATCATGTATACATACAGTAATTTATTAGAAACTGATATTTTAATATTTCTTTTAGATCACTGAGCCTCTAATGGCCATCACAGTGTTTGTGGAAAGGTAACTATTAAATCTGAAATCCTGAGACAATATCCTACATTTATAAATTCTCAACCCTGCATTTGACTTCACACATGTGCATTTCGTTAGAACATCTTTTTCCATAATGTGGGAATGCTGTTCCTTTAGCTGTAAAACTGATCCTGTCTTCATCACCCTGGCCACATCTGAGCTGATCCAGTCAGGAGCCTGTAAGCTGGGCTCAGAGCGCACATATACACAATTGCCCCTGTGCCAGAGTGGCTGATTGTGTGATGGGGAGTGACTTTCTGACCTGTTCACATAGCTAATAAAACATTCATAGGGAGAGAGGAATTCCAGTGTATAGTTTTCCCCTGTCTGTGATGTATGGAATCCTGCGGTGACCCCATAGAGAGTACTGTTCTGTCTGCAAACAAAGGTCTGCTGTTTCCCTCCATGTCATCACGAGCTACGGCAACACTGCTAACTGCTCACCGCTAAGCCAATCATATATTTTTCTACCTTCACAAAAATTCTCTCAATAAATAGTGTTTCTCTGCAATCTCCTCTTCCCAATGTTTCTTATTTTGACTAATGAACTTCAGGTCCTGCAGGTGGCCAAAGGTTCTGTGAGGTTGCTTGTGTTAATGAAGGGGAAAAAACTTTTCTTTTGTGCTTGTTCTTTTCCACTTCTGATTAGCCACATGTGCTTTAAGTCATCCAGCAGTGCATTAATGCATTCGTTGTTTTGTAGGTTTGACAGTGTTGTGAGATTCTCTTTTTTGGTTAATTATTTTCTACCTTTATAAAGACTCTATTAAAACACCAAATACAATACCACAGCAGGTTGTGAACTCTTTCACAATTGTTTTGGTAGGAACAACTTTAAACATCAACTTGAATTATGCTATGGGCTACCACCTATTAATATTGTGAACTCCATATAAGATGGTTAAAATCAAGACTTGAATAAACTTAAACAATGTACACTATTTTTTTAGTCAGAACAGAAGATGTAGTCTTTGCTAAAAGTTGCATAGGGGTCTTTTTTTCTTCAGGCATCAAAGTGATCTAGATGACATAAGAAATATATTTCATCGCCTATTTTGCTTTTTTATTTTATTAGCTGTTAGTAATAAAAACTATTTTATTAGTTGTTTTTGTTATTTGTTGTACACTGGATTTGATACAGTAGGTGTGGTTCCCATTGCCATTGTCACAGTATGTGAAATAGACACATTTTATTAACAGTTATGTCTACTGCTCTTAACTCTTAAAACTCTGTAAAGCTGCTTTGAGACAATGTCTGTTGTGAAAAGCGCTATAGAAATAAACTTGACTTGACTGCTCCTTCCCTACTCATAAACAAATTGTTCATGGAGTGAGCATAGGGCATTATGGAACCTTCCCCACCGGGAATCAGCTAGTACTTCGTTCCTTGCATTTTTGACCTCTACATGCAATAATAAATCTACTGAACTAAGTGGGGCTGGAAATGTGAAAAAAATCAGTGAAGCATTCTCTTATATATTTAAACAGCAAAATTTAAACAGCAATATTTTTTTAATTGCTGATTACTTAACATTAGTAGACAGGATGTCATAGGTATGGTGTTGCCAGTTGTGAAAACTTTTGTAGAATGCATGGAGTTCTACCCTCTCTTCTATGGATGACTTGTCATAGCTATCAAACAGAAGCTGCTTCTTTATTCTTAATCCACTTGGTACACTAATTTATTCTGGAAAATAAACAATGTATGAACCGAAAAGTGATATTTGTTGACATTTCCAAATCCATATTTCTTTATAAATTGTATTCAAATGACTGAAAGTACAAAAGAGTTATCAACAGCTTTGTTTAATATTACCTGTGGCAGCTGGTCATTTTCAGTAGATTAGTTTTTTTTTTAAATCTCTTGGCAATGACAAAGGACAAGGGTTTCTTAACCATTCAAAAAATATAAATGACTTGATTTTCAGTGTAACATAATCCCCTTGGAGCCACTTCTTGGCAGTTGGTTTCATGGTCCCCAACTGCAGCTCTCTAATCCCTACCCCCCACATGTGTGAAAACCTAGCACTCATGCAAAGTTTGCCTTGAGGTTGAGGTTCTGTTCACCAGTATGCTTTTGCAGATAGAAAATTTCAACAACCTCCAAAGACACATTTCTGGTGTTGGATATACAATGACACAGTTATATTCATTAACATATAAACTGTGAGCTGATGTTTCCTGAAAGTCCCAGGAGCCCATGACCTTAACCCTCACAAGGAACCCTAGGAGGAGCACTAAGCAGGAAATTACACACCCAGGACTGGAAGCTAAATCGTTAAACTGTTACGTTTTGCTGAAGCTTTGACTGTTAAATTCTTGTTTTTAATGTAATGATAAGTAGAAGACTCTAAATAAAAAACATTTTAATGTTTATTGTGCATATTTTTGTTAAATTGATTTAAAGATTAAGCCTGTAAAAAAAAATTTAATAAAAAAAAAACATTTTATAAAAAAAATGTAAAAAATGTTTTATATTATTTATTAACAAAGTTGTTTCCAAATCAGCTTAAATTTTATTTGTTATGATTAAAAATAATAATAATACAAATTGGCATGTCTACATCGCCTTTAGCCAAGTAAGCATTGTTTTCTTGTGACCTCTAAAACTATTATTACCCTCATAAAACATACTGCAATCTGAGAACATTCTGGGAAGGTCAGCACTTTCTCCAGCCTATGTGATTTTTTTATTTTTATCTCTTTTCATGTGGAGCACTGGGTCGCAGCCTCTCTGGCGCTGTTTTCCAGATCCATTTGGGAATATGGAATATCAAGTGTAACTGAACTCTTAACTTTTACCATTATGCTGCAATTCAGCCGATCAGCCCCGCTTTTAATGGTCACTGATACCATCTTAAAATCGCACAAATTAGTAATTTGGTGCAGTTTACTACTGCTGTGACTAAAGTGTGCACCTTAATTCACATCTCCAATTTCGTTGCTAAGTTGTTGAATTCTTTACCTTGTAAAAAACACTCATTTCCTGTCTTATTCATTTAAATGTGATCTAGAAGAAGTATAAAGCTTTGATACCAGCATGTGCTGAGGAACTGTTAGGAAACTTATATCAGGTTAAAAGCATCTTAGCTCTCTGTTAGGACGATCATCTCTGCAATTTAGAACCCTGAGAAGATATGTGCATCATAAGTATAATAGTAAAATAAATTAAATATGCTACATTTTAACGCAGGCATGAATAACAAGTGGTTGAATGGTAAAAATGTTCACAGGCATTCCCAGAATTGTTGTATATTCCCAGATCTCCATGATGGTACTAATCAGATATATCTTCCATGCTGAATTTTGCTGCAGCCTATGTTTTGTAGACTTAATGAATTTAAATACCCATAGGCAAAATTATTCATTTTTTCCCTCTTTGAATTGTATAAAGTCTTGGCACATGTTTCAAAAAGCCATACTTTCGCAGCAGACAGGTAAAGGCAAGTGGTAAATGTGTCTAGACGTCTGAGGTTAAAATAATTAATGAGCTTTTTTGCTCTGAACACAGTGTTTGATCAGAAATTGTTTGAGTTATATAGCCTAGGGATGATTTTATTTCGACTGGTAGAAGGTTAAATGAAGTACAGCAATGTGTGTTTTAATAGTTTGAGTTTAAAGGATTGGGAATTTACATGGACCTGAAGTTAACCCAGTATTATGTTATAAAAGAGAGGAATTCTTTCATGTGTCATGCTTTACTGTTTTGGTGTCTCATAAATCATTGTAAAGGTGTACACTGATGGAAATAAGTAGGGTGTATAAACTTACACTGTACCATGAGTCTTGGGGAAATAGTCTGCTTCCATCAAGAGAAAACTGCATGCAATTCTGTACATAATCCAATCTATCCACATTTTATTATTTAAAAGCTTGGCATTGCACATATGCATGCAAAAGCTAGACCTCAGCCATGCTGATATATGTGGTTGGAAGTTTTGTGAGAAGCTTATCATGCTTTCATTGTGAGGAAAAGACAGATGTACATACTAGCCAATCTAGCATCTGGATCCATTTTCCTCAAAGTAGGGAAAGAAGAGACATCAAGAGATGAGACATTTTTGTCAGACTTCATGCAAGTTGGAGGACATTTGTATACTAGTGTTTGTTGTATTTGTCTGAGGCTACTGTAGTCCAGTGAAGAGATCCATCATATGTACAAATTTACAACAACTATGAGAGAGAGTATGCTTGTTATAAAACAACCACTTACTGTGCATTAACAAAAGTGCATGACTTAATCTCACAATCCAAGCACAGGCTTAGTTAATTATATTTAGTAGGCAAGTTTGAAAAACAAAACAAAAAAACTACTGGATATAGAATTCCAGCTGTCATGCAAACTGCAATTTCTTTTTAACCTTTTAGGTAAATGTATTGATTTTGTAACAGACATTATTGACTGTTGATCTTCTTAAGTATTTATCACTATTTTGCCCAACAACCAATCGCTGACCAACATTGTTTGCCAATGCTTTCAAAGATCATTCACTGATGAAAATTGTTCCCAGTCCAGTCATTCACTTATTACCATTGTTTTTCTCATCCCCACAATTTGATCTTCATTGTAAATCTTTACTATATTTATAAGTAATAAAAATCAATTGAATTAATCTTTAAACTAATCTACTTAATTTATGTCTGTTTCCCAATTTCACAATTGCCACTACTTTTTCTGCTTTTTTGATAAGTATTTCATTTTGTAAATTGGTTACTAATTGTTTTCACTCTGTTCTACATGAATACTTGTTGGTGCCATGACCTACGATATTTCATTTTTCTATATATAAAAAAGATATATCATTAAGGAATAAACATATCTATCATATATCATATCATATCATATCATATCATATCATATCATATCATATCATACCAAATATTTCTGTTCAATTAAATTAAATTAAAAGTTATTCTATTCTATTGTGTTTGTTTCTATTCTAATGTATTCTATTAAATTCTAATATTTTCTTTTCGTCCAACTTTTTCCTAAAAAAACGAGTTAGCCAGAATATAATACATAACCCTGTAAAGCCTACAGAGCATTTACAGGCAAAGCAATGCTAAACACATTCTTAACTACAAAATAAAAGACACAAGATATTGACTTTATAGCTTTTGCAATCTTGTTTGTTTAAAACAGAGGGTTAGCTAACATATCTCTCTTAATTAGTAGTTGAACCCTCAATTTAGATTGACTTTAATAGGATTTACCTGAAAAGCAGGTTTATAACTACTGTGTGATACATATGCTTTTATATTCATCTTGGTTGCGCTTTGAAACAGCTGCGGGCAGCAACCAGTATCACTGTGCTCACACAAGATTTTTATTACATTCAGGGTCTGTATTTTATGACTTGCTATGATTTAATACTAGTGGTTTCATTTAAGTAGATATATGTTGAGGCAGGTTCCAGAAGATGAGTTTACAGATAACTGAATTCTACCTTTTATCAAAATACCTACACAGCGTTCAAAGGTAACAAAAACAGCTGAGAATGCATTGTTGATTTAGGAAGTCTGTGTTTGCTTGCACAGGCATATGACATGATTAGGTTTAGCTGCTGAAATAAAGCAATCAAGATAGCACAATCAGAATTTGCAGTTCTTTTGCAGTGTAAAAAAAAGCTTTATGATTTCCTCCATAACATTATTGTAAAAAAAAATTACATATGTTTCCAACATTACTGCAGCAGGAGGTATTCAACATTCCAAATATTGGGGAAGTGCTACCTGTAACTGAAAATGGCAAAAACCTTAGAGGATTTTACTAGGTTTATGTGACTGGATAAAGCACAGGTTTCCACTGGCCCTGGCCCAATTTGGTGTTTTCCTGTCTCCAACCAAATCTGTTCCACCTACATGATCAGCTAATTAACTAATTAACAGCTGTTACTCAAGAGGAAGTAGGTGTGTTAAAGCATCAAAATCTGCAGGTTAGGGGGTACATGAGAACCAGGATTGGAAACCTTGTGATATAAAGCATCACAGCATTTGTCTTTAGTAAATAGGAATTGGTGTTCTATTAAGCAACATGGTGCTATACCAATATGATTGTCAATATAAACATTAACACATTAAAATGAACATTCCACCTTTCTTTTACATGAAACAAGTGTGAGCTGAGAAGAAATAGTGTAAAGTCTAATTTAGTTTTGGTTTCTGAGCAATGCCACAGAAGAGCAATCAGGGAATGTCAGGGGATCATGAGTTTAAATTCTGAAACTTTCCCAAATATTGAAGGTGCTCTTTGGATGGATAAAAAGCAAACTGTTTCTCCTCTTTTAATCAAAGCAACACTGGAAAATTGTGGGTGTTATGTATTTAGAAGAACGTAGATAAAGCTTTCCCCTGTGTGTGTTACACTGCCTTGTGATGCAGCATGAGCAGCAGTTTGATGTAAGATGTGGTTAGCTGGCTTCATGTGTGTCAGAAGACACGCACCAGCTTTTATCCTCTTCTAATTGGTGATAAGAATTGGCAGGGGGTCCAAATTAGAGGGAAATTGTGTGTGTTAATATGTGTGTTGGTGTGTGAGGGGGTGTCTTGTTTACAACAAGCCTTTTATTACTGGAATGGCCTAACTAGCTAGTATACAAACAGAGTTTGTACATACAACTCATTCTGATTTGCAGAACAGACATCTCAACTAATGGGTTTTCAACAATGGCATTTGAGAAACGACTGTTAATATCTGTCTATTTGACTTTACCATCTTAATACACAACAAACTCAAAATAAAATAAGTCAAAGCTCATGCTTAAATGCATGTACCATTACGAAAAAACTTTAATATTGAATAAATGAATAGCAAATAGCAAAAAATAGCAAACAGCCAAGCCAATACTCAATCAGCCTAAATGTATTCACACAGCATATAATAATATTCTGAAAAATAGCTGAGAAAATGTTTTAACCATGCATTTATCCCCACGTAGATACTTTGTCTTCTAAGAATATAAGCAGTTGTTTTAGAGTGTTACCTACAATGGTCTTTTGTCTGTCAAGTGGAGCCTAGAGGTCAGTGCTGAGACAGCTTGGCTGCCATTTCTCTCATTCACCATGTCAACTTGTCACATAGTCATTATCATCATCCTGAACTCTAGTCTGCTGCTCTTTCTCTAATCACACACATCACTTCATAATCAAAACCTATTTTCATTGGTGCACACAATAAGAATTGTAGATATGTTGTCACATTTACACATTTATTCTACTAACATGCCAGTAAAATACTTGGCTAAAAGATGAGCAGAGTAGACGTGTGGTAGTTAAGAAATCAACAACCTCATAGTGCTATTACTTTCATGAAGACATTCAATATGTACAAAGCGTGGTTTGTTCTTAGGATTCAACACAGGGGAAGGAGGGGTCAGTATTGAAGGATAGCTAATTCTGATTGACAGAGAGCCAAAGATCAAAGACGAGCTGTTGCAGGAAGTTCAGCAATCACAGTAGTAAGGGGTGAAATCATGTTAGCTACAAAGCAGCAGCAGTAGAGTCTTTGCAACTCAGACAGCACGAGACTTTCATTACCTCTGGACCAAGACAAAGGGACAGTCTACATCTACTTACAGAGCCAAATGATCTCATCCCCTTTACTGGGCCAATGGCCTGAACTGGACAGACAGAAGGGAAACGGACATGTCAGTCTAGCTCTCCCTAGGACCACAGGCACATAAGTAGCATGCAGTCATAATTTGGATCGAAATTCTAGCTGTCTGTGCTACGCTGAAACTCATCTGTTTTAGATTTTTTTTTTATGGAGGGAAAATAAGAAAAACATGTTGTCTTACAAGCGTGACAAAAACCACTTCGCATGCTATCTATCTATCTATCTATCTATCTATCTATCTATCTATCTATCTATCTATCTATCTATCTGTCTGTCTGTCTGTCTGTCTGTCTGTCTGTCTGTCTGTCTGTCTGTCTGTCTGACTAACAAACATGTATTACTTTAGTCATAGCCTTTTTTCGGAGAATATTTGTTTTTTCTTATCGGCAGCATTTTCAATGCTGCCGATAATGAACATAATGTATATGAACATAATGTATATGTAATGTATATGTAAATCATTCTAGAAAACAAAGCCTGCCAAAAAAAAAGTCACAAATTCTTTATTATGCAACTCAGATTTGATATGTTTATAGTGTAATAAGTTTGCAAGTTTGGTATATTTATTACAGAAATTTACTGCGGAACAGAATTTGACTGACCCTAAAGTTACTTTCAAATGCTTTCAATTTGCCCTTCATGCTGAAAGGAAGCTATAGGGTTTCAAAAGCATATTAGTGAACACTGAAATGTGAAATGGCTGTCCTGCTGATTGCATAATGGCCTGAGAGCTTGAGCTTTTGAGTTTGCCTGAAATGATTGATGAACAGCCGGCAGAATAGAGAACTGCAGGGCTAATTGGGTTTGCCTCACATAGCTATACAGCCAACAAAATAGAAAGGCCAAAGACAAACAGAAGCAGCAGCCAGTAATTTACCTTCTCACTTACGGAAATGTCTGCTGACAGTTACAGATGGCTGTTTAATATATGTTTGGGCCAGTGCCATGGATACTGTGCAGAATGTAAGTGAAGCTTGTGGGGTTTTTTTCTTCTCATGAAAAAACTGGCCATTTCAAATCTCATGTAAAATGGACACTTAATATTACTGTTTGCTCAGCACTTAAAGAGTGACACACAGCAAATGAGTAAACCAAAGTAAATCCAAAGAAGATCATCAGTACAATGAGGCTTTTGTATTTCCTAAAAGTCCAAAATAATCCAAAATAAATATTTCATTATCTTAAATAAGTTGCAAATAAATCTCATTATTTAATTGCTTACAGACCACTGACATAGTTGCGTCTTTTGCACAAAGTCTTTAACAAAAAACATCCAGTCGGTGGATTGGAGGGTTGTGTATAAATAGAAATACAAGCACAGTTTATGGGCCATTAGCTGTTTGGTAATAAAAGAAAAACGTACACCAAGTGTCCTCTCTGCCAAATACTTCTGCCTCCATTATGAATTTTAACTATTATTATACTATTTAGGAAAATAAATAAGTAATTGTAACATTTACATTTGCATGCCATGAAAGAAGCACACTTTATTGGTGGCACAAAGATGCAAGTTTCTGGTGACACTCAAGAGTCAAAGATCTTCTATGACCCAGAATTAATTTGGATTCCTTGACCCCTGCACTCACTTTGCTAAGTGTTAAAACAAGTATGTGGTAGTATTTCTAAGATTAATGGGTGAACCTGCCCCTAGTGTTGCTCTTTCATGGTATGCAGTTGACAAAAAGAAGTTGGAAGGAGGGACAGATGAAGGAGAGTTACAGAGTAATTTTCTGATTTACTCAGCAACAGTGTCCTAGTGGACAGAGTCTCAAAACGTTTTATGTGGTCATAAGACACATTTAAGGGTAAAGAGAAAAGGGAATCTCCAGTGGAGTCCCTAAAGGGCCTGAGAAGATGTTTAATGGTGCTGTGCTGCTGTTAAGACCAAGCTTGTTACCCCCTCTCTACTGGAGCTCAGAGCTTTCACAGAACCACATTGTTGGAACAGCACCACAGAGACGCCGATGAAAAAATAAATAAATAAATAATCAGAGGTGACTGGGGCGTACCCCTGGTGAATTTCATGGGACTGAAAAGTGTCAATAAAATTGAAGAAAAAAAAGAGAAGCCAAACCAAGTCTAAGTAGATTTGTTAGGATAAAATTATAAACGTTTTACTGTTGTAATGACATAAATTTAGTGAAGTATAGTCAACCAAACACACAAATAAATTAAATGTGAGGTTGTTTGAATATGCCGCTGTTTGCAGTGGACCCAGGCTATGAAAAATGATGGGCAAAAGATTATACCTAATAATTCAAACTACTTTGAAATTGCTGTTTAAGAGGCTATACTGTAAAAATATACGCCTTTTTATTATTTTTATTATTTTTTTTTTTTATTTCACACTTTTTAAGTGTTAACTAATATAGTCGCACTGTGTGCTGTAGATGCATGTCCATGCTTACTGTTATTGCTCTATTATTAAGTAAGTAAAGATAAAAACAGTTTTGCACAAACTTAAAAGTAAACCGAAAAGGGAAACAAAGAAAGGACAATTTCAACAAGCATATCAACTAATTAATAGATTTAATTTACAAAACACAACATTCTTCATAGTGGTTGAGGACAGTTTGTTTTTGGCAATTTTCCAGCTGCTTTACCAGTTTAGGTATAGTACTTAAATTAAAACAAAGATTAAAGTTAAAAGGAACTAATTATTAGAGTTGCTGAAATGCAGAATCATGATCCAGCATGTTGCTGCTCAGGTTTAAAACAGCAACAGAAACAGAATTTCAGTAAAACATCTGCTTCAATTGATGTTTAATTCGCCTGGCATTTGTTCCCTTTTTGAACAAGCTGATGTGAGCTTGCTGAATTCTATGTATTATCTTCAATAGATTTTAACCAATATTTCACACCTTAAATATGTCAACAAAAATATTAGTATCATCCAAAATAATTCAGCAAATATTCCTAAATCATCTGGTTTTAGGAAGAAAAGACAGTGTCTATTAAAAAATCTGAAACTCACAGGCATTATATATATAAAACACTCGTTTAATGTTCTGTTTGACCATTTTTATAAAAAATATAATTAAATAAATATAAAAGAGGCTAAATTAAAACCTTTTACCCCACACACAATATTTCACAACGTTTTTTCTTTACATAGATATAGAAGATATAGAACTGAAGAATTATTTTTAATCACTAAATTTGTTTTGCTGATGCACCATGTCTCAAAAATGTACACATCCAACAATTAAAACCGTCCGTGTGGAAACATGGCAAAGTTCTGTTTGGCGTCCTGATGATTTACGTAATTTAAAACACCATAATTACTTTAACCAATTTACAAGAATATTTGTCTTCATGCTCTATGTTGACTATGGTTTCACTAATAATAAACATACATTTGCTTAAAGCATACATATTTATCCATGTAAACATTATTAAAAGTACTATTAACTATTAAAAGCTTGAGAAATATTAATTTAAGGTACATTTAGAAAAGATAAAAATGTGTAATTCACCACGAATCACTCATGGCAATCTCATGGCAATCATTCAATTAATCACGATTAAATATTTTAATTGAGTAACTTAATTTAGTGGAATTCTTTAAAGTTTTTTTGAGCATTAGTGCTGGTTGGCACAGATTGTAAAATCAGGTGGATAAATGCACTTTATAAATGCACTTTACAACTTTTCGAGCTATGCTGTTCTTATATCCAGTCAAATCCACTTAGTTTATTCCTCTGTGTTCAATGCAGTTGAATAACATAATTGACATTTTTGTTATATAACAATAATTGACATTTTCTAGTGTCACAGATGTTGAGACATGTAAGTCTGAGTCAATCATCATCTCTGACGTTGTCAAAACACATCACTAACCCATATCATTGTTAGTCTGGAAATAATATCATGAGCTTAATATTAGTACATTTAGCATTAGGTGAATAATTAATAATCTAAGCAGGGCATAATTAATTTGTATGACAGTCTGATTTTTATAAATAATAGATAGATAAATAATGAAAACTATTGAACTGAAAACTATTGCTATTGAAGCACAACTATATGAGTGAGTAAAGGAGGTTTTGCTGAGAAAATGTGCTGCACAGTGTGTCTAAGTGAACAACTTTATCTGGAAGGTAAAATCTTTTTATTGTTTATGTTATACTTACAATTGTGCTTTACTTGAAAAACCTTTTTTTCATATATATGATTCTCAAATGTCCTGTAATAATCAATACAATAATATACCAGCTTGAGCACTAAGGATGTATCTTATTTCAGGTCTGGTGTGAATGCTGATCCACATGCTAGGCTTCCTGCACTTTGCATGGTGTAATATGAGGTATTGCAGTAGTGAGTGTGATGTGTTTGCTGTCAGGTCTGTGTGCTTTCGCCTGCTTTCTGTTGGTTCCTGAGCGCGTGCGTCAGCCTCCAGTGCAGCAAATGTCCTGAGGCACGTTTTTGGTGGCGCTCAGTAGAAACACGCGCACATTCAACAGGTTACTCCAAACACTGCGGAGTCTCTCCTGATACTGTTATTCAGCACGTCAACAACAGGAGAAAAAACTACTAAATCTGATTACATGGACAATTCATCAAGAATGTCGTCTGCATGCGCAATCTAAAACCTTTGTAGAGTTTTTTTGTTTTGTTTTGTTTTGTTGCGCGCTCGTACTTTTTCAGCTAAAGACCGTGCACTTGGATTTTATTTCTAAATCATGGCGTTTAAATGCATTGTTTTGGTGCACCTGCTACTCTTTTCCATCATGCATATATCTGGCTATAAAGTGGCAGACTTCGTGTTGGATGTCCCACCTGGTGATGTCAGTGACAGCGAGGAAAGCGACAGGGTTTCACGGCATATGTTTAAACTCTACGAGAAATACAACAGAGAACAGCACTGGCCAAAAAGCACCAATACTGTGAGAAGTTTTAAAGCCAAGCCTGGTGAGTTGGGAAACATTTCTTCTTCTATATAGTGTGGATTTTACGCAGTTAAAAAAAAAAGTCTAATTTTACTCTTTCACTCTTCAGTCCTGAGCACTGTGTTTAACTAATGCATTCTCTGCTCATTGAAGAAAAGACAAATACAGTATATTGTATATACAAATGTCCTAAACTTCTTTTTATATTCTTCTGAAGTTATGAGATGGTCACTGACCAAACCCTCACCAATAAACTGCATCCATGTGCAAATGAACTGCAATTGAACCCAGAAGCATAAAAAAAAGCTTTACGTTTGGTAAATTCAACAGATTCCCAAAAATATATCATTCTGCAAAAGCATTTTATTAGAATGTTTTATTAATATCACATTACTAGATTCTAGGCAGGCTTATAAGGAAGCTTAAATAATCATCTCCACATGGTTCCAGCTGCTTTAGGAATAATTTTGTCCCTCTCAAGAACAAAAAGCCTGCTGTGAAAGTGATTTTTCCTTTTTTTTTTTTTTTTTTTACAATGCCTGTATAACCACCGGTTGTTCTCTGTTTCCCTGCAGAAAGCTTGGATCAACGAGTTTTGTATCACCTAAATCTAACGTTGCTTCAAGAGTCTGAGCTCGTTCTCACCTCCACACTTCACTTCTTTTTTGACAAGCGTCCACGCCAGAGGTCTTCGATCTGCAAGCGCTTCCACGATTCTTTGTGTCGCATCCAGGACCATCATTACTTACCGCCATTTCATCTTTTATTCCGAAGTTGTTCCGCTGATTCACCTTTGGGCTCAATGATAGGAAACATCACTTTTTACCCACACAGTAGAGGGATATGGCAAACCAAGGATGTGTCTCAAATAATAAAGGAAGCAAGACTCAGGAACCAGGCTGTGATAACAGTGGAGTTTGACTATGGCAAAAAATATCAGAGGTACCAGGACCTCTTGTCAGCCTTCAGCCTTCCATACATCCTAGTGTATGCCAATGACCAAGCAATTTCAGAGCCCAACAGTGTGGTCATGAGTTTACAGAGGTATGACCCGTTCCCTGCAGATGAGAAAAGCCCTCAATCTTCAATCACTTCAGCTGATATGCGAGTTAAAAGGGACTTGTATTTTCCTGACCCTATCCAGAACAACGAGCTTCCTGAGGTGGAGTATCACAGCTTTAAGGAGCATGATAATTGGGAAAGTACTTATCTAGCACTGAAGCCAAAGCCTCCCAAAAAGGAGCAGAGAAAGAAAGACCAAGGGAATGTTGACAGGCCAAACAAGTTACAGGTTCTCAGCTTTGATGAGAAAACCATGAAGAAAGCACGAAGGAGACAGTGGAAAGAGCCTCGCGTGTGTTCCAGGAGGTACCTGAAGGTGGATTTTGCAGATATTGGCTGGAGCGAATGGGTCTTGTCCCCTAAATCCTTTGATGCCTACTATTGCGCAGGAACGTGTGAATTTCCCATACCTAAGGTCTGAACAAAGCTTTACCAGTTTACACTCATAGATTAGAGTAAATAGTTTGGACATCTTGAAATATTTAAAAATGCCAGAGAATTACTTTACCAGAAAAAGGCATTTAGTTCCAGCATTAGTGAAGCACACAATCATCAGGTGTAATTGCATTCGCATCATTATAACTTTGACAGGGGTGTTAGAGAGACTTGTTTTTCTTGAATACCTTTTTTCCACTACATGTAACAGTCAATTGTGGGGGTTTTAAGTGTTGTGAAATGTTAAGACTGTGTCCTCACATATGCTAAACAAAGATATAGACAGGGAAATGTGTTAAAATGTTTATTTTGTCCATTATGTAAACTACGTTCTTTAATTTGTTTTGTTCTTCTCTATTTTAGGTTGTTCGCCCTTCCAATCATGCAACCATTCAAAGTATAGTGAAGACTGTTGGTATCATTCCAGGCATCCCAGAGCCCTGTTGTGTACCTGAGAAAATGAACCCACTCAGTGTCCTGTTCCTGGATGAAGCCAGAAACATTGTATTAAAAATTATCCAGACATGTCAGTGGAGACATGTTCTTGCCGATAGGCACAGTGGTCAGTGGAATAACCACATGTGGAGACACAGGCATGTCTTGTGGTTACAAAACCAAAATGAAATGTGAAGAGGCAAATTGTCTGTAGCTGCCACATACTGTACAATGAACACTGCAAAGTTATGTAATTCTGAAGGGCTTTACACACTCATTCGTATTTACAGTTTTCTTTATTGTATAGATTCTTTACTCATAATGATGAACTGTATCTCTGAGAAAACACTCTGTAAATGTATTAAGAGGTTGGTTCAGTAGTTATTGCATTGCTGCTTTCTTTAAGTCGTTCATTTTAATGGAAAATAATGGCGAACAGTAAAGATTTTTTTTTTTTTGCAGAGATTTTCAATAGGATGCAGAGTTTATTTAAATTATGCTTGAAATTAAAAATATCCAGAGTAGTAAACACTTCTATAGTACAGCAAGTCCAAGCACAAGGTAGTCCGAATGCGTGGCATTTGAATTCATTATTTTATGTCAATATGTATTGCATAACATCAGCAGACACTCCACAGCTGGAGATTCAGCTTTGAAAGCAGGCTTCAGTTTCACGACTGTTAAGCATTGAACTACCAATAAGCCACTCATATTTGAAAGTTTTCCTTGGAATATTTCCAACTGGTTGTGTGTCAGATATAAACTACTCACCAAGGTCACCCATGTGTTAAATTATCCTCAGACAGGTTGTGTTACCTTTAGAGATGCTATCAGAATTATGATTATGTATTATCTCCTTATCCATGTCTACATAACAGTATTTAAAAATTGACCTAAGTGTGAAAGATTTGGGGAGAATTTACTTGTATACAAAACATAAGGTAAGGTCAATGATACAGTATGATATATATGTTAGAAAATGTATTTTTGTAAATGTTTGTTTAATTTTAAATTATGAGCTGAAATTACTTATATGTATAGTGATATATATAGAAACTGTATTTGTAAAAGTTTTGGTTTTGTAACAGCATCTTGATATTTACTGGTAAACACAGGTTTTGTTTAGAGTCTTTTGTTGTTAAGATCTCTGAATAACATGTGAAGAGGGTCACCACTGATTGCTCTCTGAAAGAACCCTTCTCCACTTCGACATCAAAAGAAAGGATAGACGAGTTCTTGCTTCTTCTAGTCGACGTTTCAAACCCACTTCAAGAGCAAGCGGGCCTTTGAGAGCAGGATGTTAACGTTTTTCTCACAACAAATGATGTCACTCCTTTCAGACACACTCAAGACATTGTCATCCACAGCAGACCAGAAAGCTAATGATTTATATGAACATTAACCAGTTAGTGGTATGATTTTTTTTTTTTAATAAGATGAATTAGTTTTTTGGTTGATGTGTATTTCCAAAACAAATACATGATGTGGTAATATTTATGTAATGTGTCTGATTCTCATGAATGCATTTTCCAGATTTATGACTGTCATGTGGTACCAAGTTAATGATACATTGCACTCGAAATGCTTTTAAATCATTTTTGGCATTTGTATGATATATTCTATACAAATAATGAATGTGGTATTGAGAAGATGGTGAATGAATTCATTTCAAATGATTTTATTAAGTTTTTACAAGTTCATTATATAGCTAGCATTGACTTCAATACTAGCACGTCAATAGAGCTCTTTAATTTAGCAAATCAAACATGTTTAAATTTGTGCCTTACTTTTCTTACTTACATTATAGCAACCAGCACCCACTAAACAAATTCGACATAATCACCAAAAAGGAATCTCCAATACCAGGATCTGCCTTGAACTACTTCAATAACGGTATAGGTTTTATCAGGATGTAAATATTAGGCAGTTTGCCATTTTCAAATGATGCCAAGTCAATAAAGTCTGTAACTAAGAGACAAGTATTGCTTATGAATGGAGAGAAGACATTTTATATACAGTTGAAACATTTCCTTCCTCATCTGATTAACAGCTACTGCAAACTGGTCACTAATTATGACAGTATTATACTGGAATTTCTTCCACAAATTGACGACATCCAGCAGTAAAAACTGCTGAGGAGGAACGTTGACTTTCCTATGAACTCTCTCTCTCTCTCTCTCTCTCTCTCTCTCTCTCTCTCTCTCTCTCTTACTCTCTCTCTGTTTTTGAGAGATCCCCATAGTCTGCATGTGATTCTTATTCAAAATATAGTACAGAGCTCCCTCCACAGGACTGTGAGTGTATGTGTTTGGGGTCAATAACTTATTTGTGATATAAAAACATACCTACACTGATGAATTGACTTTTACTCAATAAAATATTATACAAGTCCTCTTATAATAGTACTCTTTTTTCATACATTTACACAAAACTCACACAAATATTTATTCCTTTGAAATTGACAAAAAGATACCATACTCAACATGAATTTAAGAGCTATAAATTCTGTAAGAGTTAACTGATTATTTTTAGAATAAATAGAAAGATAATTACTGGTTTACCTTGTTAAGCATTTTTACCAGTTTATAATGTTTTTTTTGTTTCTTTGTTTGTTTGTTTGTACAATTCATACTACTTCATTATGACAATTTCATAGTAACCACTGTCACAAATGGATTTTTGCAACATATTAGTATCTAATGAGTGACATGAGCCTATTAGCTGATTCTCTAATATTTAGAGAATGGCCAAAATTCATAATGTTTGCTCATTCTGCTTTCTAAATCCCATAAGGTGACTTCTTTGTATATTACTGCTAAAGAAGCTTGAATGAAAATCAGTAGAAATGGTTGAAGAGGATATTTAAACATCTAGAATTTTGAAAACATTTTACAGTCAAGATTAATTAAATAGTTCAAGTTGAGTTTGAATCATTGTTCTTTAAATGCTATTCTGGACCAGTGATCATAATATAACAATTTATGACAATGTACTAGTTTATTGCATCATATATGTCATTTCTTGTTGAATTGAATGAATCATAGATAAGCCTGTTATTCTGTTTTATTGTGCGTAACAAATAATATGCATTACATACCCCAAATGAACATCTATCCATATGCAGTAATCTAGCTTCATGTACTTGGACAGACATTTTCAACACTTCATTTAAAATATTTTACAATCCTTAAGTCATTAAGTACTCAGTGACTACAATGACAATTAAGGATGAACTCACACATGCTTCTTTGCCTTTAAAGCAAGACTTTTACTGACATAATGTGTCACCAAATATATAACATATAATATAATAGTATATCATTTTCCAAAACAACTATTATCAAATAAATACAGATTTTTTTTGTCCTTTTGTTTTGATGAATGTGACTTTATCATAATGATTATTATATTAATCATCTTAATTATAAAGATGATTAAGATTCCATTATTACTTAAAGAAGTTATTACTTTGACTATAGTGCAACTATTAACAACTAATTCATACAAAAATAAAATGACAACAAAAAAAACTACTGATGGATTAGTCAAGTTGCTAGTGATTAGTGAAATGTCTAGACGTGGCTCTATATTTTTAAACCTGAGATTTATAAGGCACTGTTGGCTGTTGCAGCCTTGAAATATTAGTATTGTGTGGTTCCATTTTTTCTTTCATCAATCAGAGAGTGGATAGGAAGAAGGATAAGATAGACAACTAAGGTCAAGAACTGAATTTTGTTGAGTTCTGTTGCCATCTTGTGGAGAAGCACAAAAACAACATCTGATTAAATGACCAGATTAGACTTCCTACTTTTTAAATATGGGTCCTATTTATTTACTTACTTATTTCTTTATGATAATAAGAGAAGTAAGTATTATATGAATTTAATTTAAAAAATGAATATTCGCATGAAACCATTCTAAACCAAATAGAACATTCAGGTCCATCGTTTAGTTATGTGAAGTCATGTGACGCGAGAGATGGTGACGTTCGCGGAAGTACTCGTGACAGATGGGGCAGGTAAGTTTCTGCTCCCTTCTCCTCCGACCCTGAGCCTCGGCGGCGAACTCCTTCTTGTGGTGCGAGCGCATGTGAAACACCAAGTCCGAAGTCATCCGGAATGAGAGGTTACACTTAGCGCACCAGTTCTGCACCGTGACGCCCAGGGAGCTGATGGTCGGAGGAAGTAGAGGGAGCGAGGTGGTGGGCTGTAAGGGGCCGCTGATGTTCCTGCCCCACATTTCCGGTGCGTAATGGAAAGAACCTGGTGCGCTGAGGGAAACCGCGGAGACTCTCTGTGTACACGGGTCGCCTTGAAACAAGTGCGAAGGCAACATCTTTCTGTATCCTAAAGCTGCCCGCTCTGAAACATCATCCACAGGACCAAACGCTCTCTGATGCTGCTGGTCCTCAGTGATGCTGAGTTTTCTGGGCTTGCAGAAAGCACTCTTTTGCTCCTCATGCGCACTCAAATGCAAAAAAGCACTGGAGTCGGAATGAAAGCCCAAATCTCCCTCTTTGTCCAATTGTCCAATTGTTATATCCTCTGTTTTAGATTTTGCTTTCTGGATCTCCGCAAACGCGCTGCACTTTATGCTTTTTAACTTAGAAGATGGTGAACTGGAGACTTTCATGGTCGCCTCTGTAAAATCGTGCTCATCCTCCAAGTCTTTATGGACGCGACCCGTGTTGTGATTGGTCAGGTTTTTTTTCTCCAGCAAAACAGGTTTTCTGCATCTCGGACTCAAAGTTTCCTCGTACCTCCTTTTTCGGTCCTCCGAGGACCTTCTCTGTTCCAGGTCCCTCGCGATGTTGTGGAAGTCAGTAACACTGCGCTGTCGCTTCTGCTCGGTGTCTCCTCGCAATGGCTCCGTTTTGGCTTGTGCGCACAAAAAGCGACAATGAGCCAGAAAGGGGTTTTCGTGCTTGAACGCCTGACCGCACTTCCTACAAGAGTAACCTGTATAAAACAGAAAATTAATATTATAACACCTGTATGCATTTCAGTGCATGAGCAAGTTGGACCACAGTTCTCATAAGCAGTAATACATATCTGAGTCTATAGGCGCACATTAATAACATATCTATATGAGCAATTCTCACCTTCTATCAGGGCCCTGGTTTTAATGTCGCTAAAGCCCAAAAGATGAGACAGTTCCTCGTCGTACCAGACGAGAAGTTCCTCCTCTTGGCTAATATCTCGGATAGTACGGAAATACAGCTGGTCTCCTTTCAGATAGGCCTCTGTGTTCTGTTCTTCTGCGTCCACAGCAGCCTGAACCAATCTGAGCCATGGAACCACTAAAGGAGAACTCTTTAATGCATCCGGATCTACCTGTTGATAAAATGTGGTCAACTCGTTTTTTTATTCTATTTATGCACATACTAAAGAATACTTGCAATAATTGCATGTCTCGTGTTGCCCAATAATCCCATTAATACCATACTATTATTGTTGCTCTATGAGGCACAGACCACTCACCCTGAACACATAGGATTTTCCTCCTCTGTCGAAAGACTTCAACGCGATGAACGCTATTGTGTCGTAGAAGGTGTTATGAAGCACACAAGGGCCGAAGGACACACCGGCCGGTATATCCTGTGTAACCTGGACACTGGTTAAGAAATCGGGAACGTGATGGTGGAGAAATTTGCTGTCGTTGGTCCATAAAGAGCGCCGCATTAAACTATGTTCCATAGTCCTGAAAAACATGATAGTATTTTAGAAACCTTGCAGAATAACCTGATTAATCATCCATCCATCCATCCATCCATCCATCCATCTATCTATCTATCTATCTATCTATCTATCTATCTATCTATCTATCTATCTATCTATCTATCTATCTATCTATCTATCTATCTATCTATCTATAAGAATCTACTAAGTCTGGGATATAATTTAAATATCAGACCTGAATATTTAATTTTCTGTGTTCTTATTTGCTGATAAAAATACACTATAACACTCAAGTTTTTGGATTCCGTCTCACACCAAATGACTGATTTATCCAATCTGTGCCGAATGTCGTTCACCAGCATTTCTAATGTCAAATGTAAATAAAAAGTTAAAGGTTTAACTTACAGAGGGATTACGGGATGCTCCACAGCTCTGGGTCCAGCAGAGGAGCACACTGAGGAGCACACTGAGGAGACGTGTGTCTGTGTGTGCGTGTGGTTGTGTGATGAGTCTGAAGTGTGGGTCCGATCTGCTGCCGCTCGTCTGAGCGCCTCTGCATTTTTACAGCGCGCTCATTAGAGAGGGGGGAGGTGAGAGACCACTGAGATCTCCAGCACAAATAAGCAATTATCTCTGAGAAACTACGAGACTCAGAGTAATATCAGACACCAGTGCCAGAATGAAATTATTATTCAGCTCTTTACGCATTTCATTCAAACCTTCCAAAACAAACTAATATCAATTTTAAGTTGAATAATACATAATCGTATATGGTACAACAATAATAATAATAACATGCATTCTGAACTTATTACTATACAATTATTTTATTTCCATAATTGGCAAATCCAAGATTAAGTTTCTCACAACTAAATGAAACTTAAGAATTCAAGAACCATTGTTGTTATTATTATTATTATTATTATTAATATTATTTTTGTTGTTGTTATTATTATTGTTAATGATAATATGTAGCAACAACTTATTACATATTATTAGTCGGGGGTATTAGTATTAGAGAGAGAGAGAAGGGGGGGGGGGGGGGGGGGCTTGGGGGACAACATTTTGACCACTAAGATTAGTTTAGAATAGAATAAATTGTGTGTGTGTGTGTGTGTGTGTGTGTGTGTGTGTGTGTGTGTGTGTGTGTCCCACACCCATCCACGCTCACATCAGATTTCCAGCTAAGTCCTGCTTTATCTACTGTACTCTTGTGCTGAACTCAGTGATCACTTCATCCAGAGACATTGTTGGCCAGGTTGTTATCAGGCGCTTTTTGTAGTAACACTAAGTATACATGACCATTATATATCCTTTACCCAGATGTGTTTTTTGTTATAGTTGAATGCTGCATGAACAGTAATTGAGCATTAGAACAGCAGCAGGTTTGGTAGTGCAGTGCAGTGCAGTGTAGTGCAGTGCAGTGCAGTGCAGAGTGTTTGGGTGAACAGCACTTCCTCCGATAAAGTGCACTCTCCGTGTCCGGAGTGTGCACTAGAGGAGGGGCGATTCAGGATGGTTAGGAAGCGGACACTCAAAGCACTGCTGCGTTGAACACACTGACAACTCGATGGCATCTGAGTGGAATATGTTCACAGGGAGAGCTTTGTTTCTTTTCTGAGGAATTATGCGAAATCTGCGTTTTGTCGCTTGTTCAGTGTGGGACTGAATGAGTTGTTTGGGAAAGATGGCGCGCCCTCGGCTTAGCTTTGGTTTGGCTGTGGTAGGAATGGCGATGCTTATTCTTCCAAATGGAAAAGCCGAGCCTAGTGTTAAAGAGAAGGAGAGCTCTTGTCAAGGCGCCTTCGACTTGTATTTTGTCCTCGACAAGTAAGTGCAGCTCTGAAGTGTCCATGCGTTCCCATTATACAGATATACGCCGAGTCGCGCGTGCCAAACACCACTTAACCACGAGGTTCATTATTACACCTATTAAACAGCGTCTGCATGCTTGTATTTACATTCCGCAGCGAATAGGACCTGAAATAATAAAAACTGTCCACTCATTTTACTGGGTTAGAGATTAATATTATATCCAGTCAGGTCATTTGACTGAAAATTATTATTTGTCTCGACTTGGACATGGATTTCATGTGTTTCCTGCATCTTCAATATTGCAATTTCTAAGAATAAAATCTATCTATCTATCTATCTATCTATCTATCTATCTATCTATCTATTTATCTATCTATCTATCTATCTATCTATCTATCTATCTATCTATCTATCTATCTATCTATCATCTCTCTTATATATTGTCTATCTGTTGGATGTTTATCAATGTAACAGTACAATGTAAATAGAGAGATTTGTGTTTAAATATAATAAATAATCCACAATAATGAACATACTGTACAGCTGATGGTCACCTAAAGTAACTTGCTTGTACTATACTATATTTTATGGCTATTATTAGCCTATAGGACCTCCTTCCTCCTTTCCAACACCCAACACCCAATGCAGGATGGTGTAGGTTTCAGCTGCTTGTCCTCTGCAGGAATTAGGGAGTGTTTCTGAAGCATCCAGTATATCCCGATCACAGATTAGCAGCAGCTCTCAGAGATCTGTGAATAGCTTAACATGCTCTAACATGCTTGAGTACAGTAGTAATGACTACTTTTTTTTTTTTTATCAAAAATGCTTAGGCATGAAATGGACTTCAGACTAGTAAGCCCCAGTCGACTAAAAAGGGAGATTTTATTTTTCTAAATAAACATACAATAAAGCAACAACGCATCTTCACATATATGAATTGTTTTTATTGTTGAAAATTAAATCAGCATTGTTGCAGTGATACTGAATTGTTTTTAGTTTAAGAGAAGTAATTTATTATTATTCAAGCATTTGTCCATTTCTAATATTAGAGACATTAGATATGTAATTAATAAATATATATTATGAAGTTATTATTGTCATTTCAGTTGTCAAAAGCATTAGATTTTTCAGTGTCATGTTGCATGATACTGAATGTAAGTATTTTTTTATGTATTCTGCAGGTAAATTAATCCTAAACTTAATTTTTTTTTGTCTATCATATTGAAAATTAGATTTAGTAGATTATAGTAAAACAAAAAATAATCACAAGTGCTTCCAGGTATTCAGTATGCTACTGTTACAGCAACTATTATTACTGAATTACCT
Source organism: Silurus meridionalis (assembly GCF_014805685.1). Taxonomy (NCBI): domain Eukaryota; kingdom Metazoa; phylum Chordata; class Actinopteri; order Siluriformes; family Siluridae; genus Silurus; species Silurus meridionalis. The sequence goes on from NC_060885.1 coordinate 17,633,195, forward strand.
ATGTCATTAATGCAATTACATCCTGAATTATTTATATAAATGTTGGCCTGAGTTAAAATAATATACTTAATATTCTTTTTAAAAATCTGCTTTTGGTTTCACTGTTAGAATCAGTGGTAGTTCCTTTATTTGTAACAATACAAAATGATGCTGATGAGTTCACGATTGAAAACATCTTTAAAAACAATGTGCAAACCAAACTCCATGAAAAGAGTCCAGTGCCACATCTTATAGTCTTCTTCCAGACAGGACATAGGCTATGTTACAGCATCAAATTGCCAAAATATGATTAGCAGTGTCTTAGATTATGCACATTTGATTTGTTGAAGATGTTGGTGTACATGCCAGCTCTACTCTCGCTCTCAACCAGTTACTCTTGGCTCTTGCCATCTGTTCCAATTCAACAGACTTGATCCATGAGAGGGGGGACACACAATCATTTGACACAAAGGCAATTAGACCTTGTAGGAAGCACTCTGGCGCCTGTAATTAATTAGTAATCTGTATTCTTTGCACAAGGATAGTTTACCAGTTACTTTAGTCAGACCATTAAATATAATAATTAATGATTCATATTAAAAATCACAATTCAGTGGATATATTACAGTGCAAACCAGGTTGTTCTAATGGTGTGCTTTAACTCAGATCTGGAAGTGTCAAAAACCACTGGACTGAGATCTACTCCTTTGTGGAACATTTAGCAGAGAAATTTATAAGGTAATTCATGTTCTGGTTTTGTTGGTATTTTCTCTTTTGATAGTATATCAGTCTGTGATATTTAATGCCATAATTTTCTCTATATATTTTGATAAATATTCAAAAATGTATTACTTTTATAGCCCAATGCTAAGGATGTCCTTCATTGTCTTCTCTACACGTGGAAGTATTATCATGGGACTAACTGAAAATAGGTATGACAGCCAAACCTGTCAATTTATTGTCCTTGTTTAAATAACATGTATAGCTTATAAATCTGAGGCTCTTCTTTCCTTAATAAACAGGGATGAGATCACAAAAGGACTGAGCGTGCTAAAGAATGTGGTACCAGGTGGTGACACAAATATGAACCTTGGATTGCAAAAGGTATCATTTAGTGCTTCTTATTACACTTTAATATTTACCCTGATGTTTTATTTTTACTGTATTTCGACATAAATGCTTTGCTTTACTTGCTTTGCAATTTCAGGCAAATGAGCAAATATATCATGGAAATTATGGTGAGTGTCAAACCAATATACAGTAATACTGCATTTTACCTGCTTGCTTAAACCAGGTAATCCACCATTGTGTGATATTTATTTTTTGTTTTCAGGGACAGCCAGTGTTATCATTGCTTTGACGGATGGCGAGTTAAATACATATCAGTATATCACAGCACAGCAAGAGGCAAGTAAACAAGCTGGTGGTGGCCTCTCTTTTCGTTTACTTAATAGTGCATCGTGTTGATACGTTTTTATACCTCGGGGTGTCTATGTGCAGGCACAAAGGGCCAGATCTTTAGGAGCCATCATGTATTGCGTTGGAGTGAAAGACTTTAATCAAACACAGGTACAAAGTACAACACATAAACAAATTATTTATCACTATGCTTACTGAAAGCTTTAGTATTGGTTGCTTGTAGAGTCAGAGAACCTACAAGAATAACATTGTACTGTGTGTTAGTTGGCTACTATTGCAGACACCATTGAGCATGTGTTTCCTGTTGTGGGAGGTTTCCACGCCCTGAGAGGAATGATCGATTCAGTATGTTTTGTGTTGTGATTGTCTCAGTTTGCCTTTATAACAAAATAAAGCTTATGATTATAGTGTTTAACGCATCATATTTTGTAGTTTTATAATTCTTTCTCTTTTTTTTTTTTAGATAATCAAAAAATCATGCATTGAGATTTTAGCAGCAGAACCATCAAGTGTGTGCGCTGGAGGTAAGAACTTTAGCAGAGGTTATATTATTTAAATTGTTTTGTACAGGGATTTCAAACATTTTGTGGTCAAGGACCCCATTAAATATAAAATAAATTCCACAGATGCACTTCATGAACTTTATACACATTATATGTGTGATAATATTTTATAATACTTATAAGAATCTAATTCTGTTCTTAAACTTTGCACTGACACAACTGACAGGTTCAAGTTGACATCATTTATTTGACTTGACTTTGTCAAGGTTTGGGATTGAATCCATTTAGTTTAATAACTATGAGATATGAGTACATAATAAATATTATATACCCCAGCTATGCTTCATGGACCCCTGGGAGTCCCTGGATCATACATTGAGAAACAGAGATACTAGCTAATACTGTGAAGGAAATACAAATATATAAAAATTTAATATTTAGGATGCAGAGGTGGGGTTGCATTGCTTTTGTGTCTTTTTACTAAATGGCTGCTTGTAGTATAGTGTGTCTACCGAAGATTGCTCCACACAACTCCTCAGAAAATGAAAACTGATTATGTCTGAGCAGCGCTAATCTGCTCAGTAGCCTTGACACAGTCAGTGTGCTGTAAGTGCAGCTTTCTGCAGTAAGTGCATACTAAAAAGGTCATGTCAAGCCTCATCCATCCTGTGCACTATACACACACAAGTGCTTAGTGTCTAATGAGCTGGCTAGGAGCTTGGCCATTTAAAAGCACATATCCCAGACAACAGGTCAGTGTATTACAAAGTAGAAAGGATAAAGCAGGCTTTAAAAAAGAAAAAGAAAAAGGAACAGCTCTTTGATATTATTTCATCATTCTGTCACCATGTGGGATGCATGAACAATTATAGAAGATATTAGAGATAATTAATAGAAATATTCCATTCATCTTAATAACCTATGATTCAGTTGTTACAGAAATTTTGTCTGTTTTTTAATAGTATCTTTAAACATTTGTATTAATGACTTCAGCCCAATTAAATTTGCATTTCAATTATTGATGTATTGTTGAAATTAATTTAATGGAAATGTTTCATGACAATAAATAGCATCATTAGTGGAGCATATTAAAATAAAAATTTATTTATCAACCCCCCATTAGGTTTAATCATTGCATATTGACTTGCATTATTTGGTAATGATGCAGAAAAGGATGCATAAACCCACAGTAGATTCTTACTTCACATATAAGCTATAATTTAATAGCACATGTATTGCTTATTCAGTTATTGACAGTGTCATGTTCAACCCTCTCAAGTGTGAGGCTGATGCGAAGTGACCAGGCCACACAGGCTGAACACAGGTCATCTCTCACCACAATGAGAACACAGTCTGATATTTTACATGACCGATTATTGCGCTGATGACTGCTCAGCTATTGCCCCAGCAGCCCAACGTACATCGGCAGTGATTGAAGCCCCATCTTGTACGTATCACTTTGGCTCTGTGAGACCTGGTTAGAAAAGGTCTAAGGTGTTGATAGGAACTGTCGGTTTTCTCAGCGCAGTGTGACGGGTGCAGGTCCACTGTGTACCAGCCCCTGATCACCATTTTGCCCCAAGTAGTATCCACTGCACTCCACAGCGCTGACCTTTATCCCCCATGCTGCCCTGTCACAACCTGACACACTAAATCTGACAGTAACAAAGGATGAAAAGGACATGGATGCTGCAATCAATGAAATTAAAAAGAATTTGTGATATTAACCATGCAAATGTCCCATTAGGCGGACAGCACCACAGAAAGCCAGGAAAGGCAGATTGAGGCAGAGACATGTCTTTAGAATGAAGGCAGTTATGTTTACTAATACATTGAATATTCGTATAGTTGTTCACTTCTATTGACAAACATGAATTAACTGCATTATTTTATACTTTTGTTGTACTTGTAAAGAAAATATTATCTGATAGGATGAGGAACAACAGTTAATGTAAGGGTAGGGTAGGTCTTACAGCAGTGGCATTCACTTGACATGTACTGGCTGCAGCATATCTTTAATGGAATCATGGGCAGAGATGTATTTTATTCACTGAACTGTACAGTTAAATGTTAAAGGTCGAAAAAATGCTCATCTACGTAAAGATTTTCTTTAAGAATGAGGTGGACCTTTTCAGCACAGTTTCTAAATTCTTCTCGTAATCTTATTATCACGCTGCGTCCTGTAACACTGTAACACTTTCCGCAGTCGAGTCTGTTTTTCTTTCTAACATATGCTACGTAGCAGCCATCAGTAGAGCTACAGCAGTGCCTGAGGCAGCAAAATGGTCAGACAGCCAGCTTTGTCAGCCACCAATGCAGTCCCTTCTCCAGTCAAACAATACACAGAGATGTGAGAACTACATGACTTTTATCCTCAGTGAAAAATATGCTCTCTCACTTTATCTGATTGAGCAGTGATTTTTTTTTCCAAGTTATTTTTTTTTTTTTTATTATTTACTCAGATGTAATCACAATAAAATTTTCTACCATTTCTTACTATATATATATATATATATATATATATATATATATATATATATATATATATTTATTTATTTATTATACTTTTTTCAATAAGTCACTGCTAATGTATGTGAAAAAGAGTAGCATCACTGACTGTAAATATAAACCATTCTGGTGTATATTTTTTGCAGAGGCATTCCAAGTGGTTGTAAGAGGCAACGGCTTTTTGTACGCCAGAAACACAAATCAGGTCTTGTGCAGCTTCAAAATCAATGACACAGTCACAGTGAGTAAGTAACAGTGAGTTTGCATAACTGTAATTTTAAATACATTTATTTTCATTGGTAAATGTTGCCATTTGGTCATTTAAAATGGATGATGAATGTTTAATTAAGCATTTCCAGGTTATTTATTTACTGTTTCGCTTTTTCGTTAACAGATGAGAGACCTGTAAATATTGAAGAGACACTTCTGCTTTGCCCAGCACCAGTTATAGATGAAGTTGGAAAGTAAGTGTGAAAGCTGATCACTACCTTCTTTGCCCTGATACATCACTAACCTTGAAAAATTTGGGTCAGTGTCATTGTAAATATTCCGCATCAGTCAAGCTTGCGTGTTCTAACGCATTGAGACACCAGACACGTTGTGCAGAATGTTTAATTGGCATCTCTATGAGATGAGAGATAACTGCAATTGGCTTCTCTCATTTGAGAACAAGTGAATGTGTGTATAAGCCTAGAGCATAGAGAGCTTGCAAAAAGGAGCCCCCATCCACATAATCTGCTCTCACAACAAATGAGCTGCTAGTAGACACTCTCTGCTTCAAGCTCGCTGCATAATATTGAGCACCGCTGGCTTTAGACACCTTGAGGAATTTAATGTCTTGTTCTTGTCAAAGTAGATTTTCTGTGACTGAACCAGTTCTTGTCAGCTGGGGAAAGGGCACCATTTTCTAAATGACTTTATATATATTGTATGCATATATATATATATATATATATATATATATATATATATATATATATATATATATATATATATATATATATATATATTAGCCTTTCTGTTTGCTTTAAGCAGTTTGACCAATCTCCTTTCACCACACTCACTACCAAGGCATCTTCACATGCAGAACTGCTTCTTAATACATGTATTTATTTGCCCCCTCCCTAATAACCTAGATTATCTATTGTTACCATGGTTATGACTTGCTTATGCTTCAAAGATTCCCCCAATCTGGTTTTATCTTGCAAAGAATGATTTAATTTGTCTGTACTTGACCATAATAAACAAGGAAACAAAGGTGTATTTTTTTTATTGCTGTTAATAATATTAATAGTTTATTGCTAATGGGCTATTATTAACAATGCATTATTATTTATTAACCGTAAACCTTTTTAGCATATATGTAAGCCATAAGCATAAAGTTGGTTATGTATTTGACTCAGAAGAAGTAAATGCAAATTGAGCTTTACCTTTACTCATGTGTTCATTATGAGTGCACCTGCATAATACTGTAATTAAGAGATTACAAAGGATCATGATAAAGACCATGTTGGTAATAAAACATACTTTAAATAACAGAATGGGCATTTCCACTTGATAACTTGATCAGTATGTCAGATGTATTGTATAGCACGGTTATTAACAGATTTGTGGATGGCTATATGAGCTGTTTGTCATGTTTAGAGAGAAGATGGTTGAGAGGTGGGGGAGAGTAAGATTTTAGGGCAAAAACTGCCCCCCCTTCATTTCGATTGAAGCCTTGCCTTATAAAATAAGGTTGTCACTGCTGTCACCCAAATGCATGATGACTGAAAGGCTCTTGGACAATGTGCTTAAAAAGGGCCAGCCACTGCCTGATTGATGGAGAGTTAGATTTCTCTGTCACCGGAGCCCCGTTCATTCTGCTTCTGCTCCCCCTGCCAAAGGGCTATCAGGGATTGAGCAGGTCTTCCACACAAGAGCAAGCAGTGCAAGAGACATAGGGAGAGAGCTAGTAATAAAGGGGTTAAACCCTTAGAGTAAGTTATTGACAGCTCTTCTTCTGTCTGTTTATATAAAACGAGGATTGTCCCAGAAGAGAAAGCGTGGATATTTTTTATTTCTACCACGCTTGAACTGTAGTGCCCATGATTGAGCCAAACATGGAAGCATGTCTCATGTTGGATGAGCTTCCATTTTTAAGAGAGCTGTCATAAGAGGATGCCAGAGGGGCAGTCTGACAGCTTTTATATCCATAAGAATGGGTAATTAGTGTCAAACCTCATTTCTCACAAATAGTCGACTTTTTCAATCAAAGACGACTCCTTCATGAAAGATCGTGTATTAAAAGTGTTAAAAGCATACCAAAAAGATATTTACGCTATCATTGAGAGATCATGAGTTGGAATCTCAATGAACTTATGTTCACCTTTTTGACTAAAAGTATTTCGAATAAGGATTCCAAGAGAGTTTTATCAAACAGAACCACTCTTTTGATGATAGTTGTTGGTGTTTTTTCTTTTCAATTTCTAAGATTGTGCTCTTAGACTGGTCAGAGCATGTCCTTTTCCTGTTGTGCCTTGTCTTTGGTGAACCTTAAAACTGAACTACCGGTACTTTTTTATTTGCTGCTACTGATTATTTCTTTAATGATAAAGAAATTATTATATTAAATGGCAAACATGCATAAATTGCCATTTAAATGCCTTTTCTGACAAGTTCTTCTTTTCTATTCTATTTCTTTCTTCATTTTATTTTTTATATATAATATGCAGTGTATTAAGGTGTGAATCAGTGATACAGGACATAATGATTGAAGTGAATGTACAGTATTACATTTTTATGTGCTTTCTACTACTGCATGTCTGTTATAGAAATATTATATAATATATTCTATAATATTTCTATACATAATTTGACATCATCCATTGATCTACAGTAGGAATCATTCTTATAATTATTTATGAATTTAATAAGCTGTGAATGAACAGTCGTATAAAAATCCCATGGCATTGAGTTGTTTTCTGTTTGCTTACTGATGTTACTAACTAAGCTTGACAAATATGCAGAAAATGATTATACATAATGACAAAATGTATGGGTGTGCCCCTGCTGTTGTGATAATGACTTGGGGCTTTTTTTTCTGGGGCTTTTTAAGGAGGAAGAGAAGAAAAGTATTTTGCTTTTTCCTTTGTTTCCCCTTTATTCTGTTTTTTAACCCAGCCCACTTTTATAATTTTACTTTTCCTTGGAGTTTAGACTTTATACCAATCTATCTTCCCATCTTTCCTGATATATCATCTAAACCTAACATTGACATTGACATTGATGTCTAAATGAAATGAAATCTGATGTCTAAATGGCTCTGGCCAATGTAATGATCCTTTCTACATTCTCTCAGCATTTTGATGGTGAAAACTGATAAAACAGCAGATAAAAGTGCACTGGAAGTAATTGAGGCAGCTTTTTTTTTCCTTTTTTTCTGTAGAACTGTAAACATTTAGACTTATTCAGCTTTTTAGTCCAATCTGCCAGGTCGGAGATCTGATGGAAGAAAACTGAGACAAGCTTGTACAAGCCATTGGAGGAATGTTCTGGCTAAAGGTTTGATTTGTATCTGTGTTTGTGCTCTGATGCAGGGTGATATATCTTCAGGTCAGCATGAATGAGGGCTTGTCTTATATCACTAGTTTGGTGCACATCACCACTACTGAATGTGTAAGTATATCCAGTGTGTGGTACTGATATTGATGCCTGATTCACCACATTCCTCTTATCCCAAACACTTTAAATATTTGCTCATCCACATTTTATGAGTGGCAGAATCTCATCCTGGATACTATAGACTTGTACCACAAAAATGTCACCACAAATTGGAAAGAAAAAATATCTCAAATATCATCAAGTTTATCTAGTATTTTCAATAATACAATTTTAAGTAAGCAGAATATTATTGATAGTTACATTTAATGAAAATATTTAAATGCATAATGAGAACTGCAGCTACCATCGAGTTATCTTAGTGCTGTAACAACAAAACAAATAAAAATTTTACACATTTCCTCCGCTTTTTTTTTATGGGTCTAAGTTGATATTTTTGTAAAGTTGCTACATTACAGTGTTTATTGATAATAGTGTTACTCAAAATACAATTGAGCTAAATTGCTGTTGAGGACAAAAATTCCAGTGGCAAAAAACTAATAAAATGCAGATAGATAATGTTCCTGTGTCTCTGATTTCCTTTTAGTATCTGCTCTGCCCTTCTATTGGTTTCTTATGCATTTTCAAGTTTTTCTTTCCTTCTCTTTTCTCTATACTTTTGAGATCTCCTCTGCTTTCTTTCATCAGAGGAGTCTGTTTAATATCAAGTAAGTTCACATTCTGATCTGTGATAGTTCCTCTTAGACTTCCTAAGTTTTCCCTTCATTCTTCTCTACTTTGTGTTGTGTTTTAGCTTGTGCTTATAATTGTGCTGGTTTGGAAATGATATAAATAAATGATGTATTTGTCTAAATGCAGTTCGATGGTACCATTCTCCTTATTTCATTACTGGTGATTTTCCTGCTTGTGGGTCTACTGCTGATGTGGTGGTTCTGGCCTCTGTGCTGTACTGTGGTGAGTATCCACATATTAGAGGTTTTTCTCTTTGCTTTCTTAGTATTATTATTATTAATATGACTTTTGATACAAATTAATTTTGTAATATAAACAGGTCATTAAAGAACCACCTCCTCCACCACCTGAGCCTGTAAGTTGAATTTTTTTTGTATTACATTTGTATTGTATTGGTTTTTTTTTAATCATCACTGATCCAATACCTTTTATTGAAAAGAGGGCTCATACCAACAAATTGGATCAAATATCAAATGTCAATATCGGATTATTGTACTAATTATATTACAAACTACGTTATTCTTGTGTATATTAATAGTGAAATATTTCAGGATTAAACGAAAAAATAATGTTGAATAGATTTTAAAGTAAACCATATTTGACCAGAGAAGAGAAAGTGCTGTTGATCAATTACTAATAGTACCCCTACATCAGCAAATATAGAATCATGACCGTATCTATACTTTAATCAAAATCTCCACAATAGATTAAATAACTTACAGTGCTGTAGGGTTTAAATGGATTTAGGACATGCCCACACTATTCCTTTCATTATAACATTTTCAATATTGTTTTCAGGACAATGTAACTGAGATAACATTCGGACACACTGCATTTATTTCTGTCTTAATGGATTAATTCAAATGGATATAATTGAATATGATTTTTAAAATACATTGTGGATATTTTTAAATGTGTGCATTAAATGTTATCAGTATTTTTGTTTATTTTGTAGAAGCAAACGTACAAAATAGATCAAAAACATTAAATTAAGAGATGACCACATGAATATCCACTTAAGTTATATATTGCTTTGAATAGCAGCACATTCTGAAATAAAAGCAAGGAATTGTGGAGATATATTACATTGACCTCAACTATTATTAAACCACCTCCCCTAAGACCCCATATATGTAAATTAAATTATGGTTTTAGATCTTCTGTATAAAAACCAGACTGGTTTTATCATAACTAAGAAATGTCTTCATGAAGCTTCTCTGGCTTACATCTGACTAACCCAATTAGTGTCACTGACACAGTGACATATGTGCTGGTAGTGCAGCAGTGCAAGTGAACAACTAAAAGGAGAGAGAGTCTAGACTATGACTCCAGCATGATAAAGTGCAAAGGGACGGTGCAGCAGAATGTGCAGAATGGCCCTCTTGTCTTCGTTTTGTTCCCAGAGGTCAACGGCGAGCAGTCACCAATGCTGATGTGAAATAAGAGAGCTTTGTGGGAGTATGCTTAGAGTGTGCATCTGTGCTACTTAACACTGAATCTATAAACAAGGACCCCTGTCTGCTTAGGTTTAATGGATGCAAGTTTCCCTTTAATTAGGAATAACAATAAGCATGCTATTTGTGTCTTTTGCACTATTCAGCTGTGTTTTGTTTGACTGGAAGCAGACTAAGAGTAAACTCGAACAGAAACGCTTTTAGGCCTTATACACGCTGTGACTCAGGTTTAAACTTTTAATTAAACAAATTACTGTTTGTGTGTGTGTGTGTGTGTGTGTGTGTGTGTGTGTGTGTGTGTGTGTGTGTGTGTGTGTGTGTGTTCAGGAGTCTGATGACGAGGATGGAATGCCAAAGAAGAAGTGGCCTACAGTTAATGCCTCTTACTATGGGGGCAGAGGTGTTGGAGGCATTAAACGAATGGAGGTAAAGGGTTTTTTGCCTTTGTGATTTTTCAAAACTTTTAAAACAAAGTTTTAAAAGAGATATCAGGATATATTGATTTGCTAAGCAACTTCGAATTTGAGATTGATGCTATTTGAAAATATTAAGTATTATTACTACCATGTATATCAGCAATTTAGGACAAATATAACATGAGCCATATGCCTTCTAATTAATCATTTTGGGTTTTTTTGTATTGTATAAGTATATTGTAGTATAATTACTTGAAGGTGTAGGTCAAAATTGCAAATACACAAACATATGGACTTTTACGTCCTATTTTCTCTACATGAGTTTTGTTGTACTGCTATTTGTTAGGTGCGCTGGGGGGAGAAAGGCTCTACAGAAGAAGGCGCTAAATTGGAAAAACCCAAGAATGCAGTGGTGAAGATGCCTGAGCAGGAGTTTGAGCCCTTTGAGCCCAAAACAAAGAGGTCAACAACACACGGTCGTTCACAGCAGAGGAAGTGGTACACTCCCATTAAGGTACTGAGTCTCTCCACAGATATTAGGCTTTAGATTCATGCACATATGAATAATCAACCTTTATTTTTCACATATACATTAAAGCACACTAAAAATATGTTCTTTGGATAACCTCAGCCTTTTTAAGTCAGAGTGCAGCGTCAGTCGTGATGCGGCACACTCCTGAAGCAGAGAGTTAGTGACCTTGCTCAAGGGCCCAACAGAAACAGCTTATGGCTTGAAATCCCAAATTTCCTGCTCTTAATCCAGAGCTTTAATCATTAAACCACTGCTCTGATATGTAATACAGAGGCAGACAGTGCCGATAATGCAGAAAGAAAGGGGAAAAAAAGAGACTATATGTGAATTTCTGTTTATAATGTGTTCCTCAACATTAAATGCAATTTTAAATGGATAAAAAGTACACAAATAAACCAAATAAATGAAAATGTTATTGTTGGAAATTTTGCTGTTTTGTAAAAGTAATAAGACTTTTATCAGTGTGGACATGTAGGAAAATATCCACGACAAGATGGTGTGATGGGGCCTGTCATGGTTTATTTCTTTACATCATATTGATTTGTACACATTCGGTGAGTGATGTTTGCTGGTGTTGTCTGCCCTGTTCAGGGGAAACTGGATGCCCTGTGGGCTCTTCTCCACCGTGGGTATGACCAAGTGTCCCTCATGAGGCCGCAGCCAGGAGATCAGGTAGGAATAATATATAAATCCATCCAAAATATTATTTCATGTATTTGCTGTAACAGTCTGTGTCTGAGTGAGATCTATGGAATGTAGTTTTATCTGGCTTTAGTGCCTAGAACTGGCATGTCTTTTTACCTTATAAGGAAGTTTAGGGGCTTATTCAGAGACTGGTCTTTTTTTTCCTTCTTCTTTTTGTGTTTACTAGTATATAATTTGAAATGCATGATTTCACTTTGTGAATTTTGTATTGGCTGCATTTGGTGTTTGCATTTGTGTGCAGAAAGAAAGAGACAACAACATTAGTTTTAACTGGCTCTTTGCTGCTGCTCAGCTAAATAATTTTTTAGAAATGTAAATCTTGCACTCTACTACTTTTGTCTATATCAGAACATAATATAGACAAAAACGACATTTTCAAGTTGTTGCCAACAGCGTTTTCTTGTAGTTCACTGAAGTAGGTTCGGAGATAAGAGTGACTTCATAATCAACCTGCACACTAAAAAAACATGGTGAAACACCTTCAATGCTAATAGTGACTTTCTTTCACATGGAGCAGATTTGCATCAATACAGTCTCTTCTTCAAGTCCATTACCATCCCATTTTTCAATGTGTGAGATCTTCTGCGACACGTTGCGTTATTGTGCCACAGCAGACCGTATCATGGCAACACATCTGCAGGGCTATGAAAGGCATCTTTTATGTGGGATGCAGCGATGAAGACCATACAGTCTGATTCTATTGAGATGGCCAAGCTATTGCTCCACTCTCACTGTGGACTGACTCATGTGAATTTTCTGCTATTGAGCTGTGCTGCAGAATAGGCTGCTTGTGTGAGGCAGGGTCAGTGCCCAGCTGCTCTATATACTGTGCAGAAGCTTTGAAAAGTGTTGGGAAAGGCAGCAGATTCACTAAAGAAGAGGGTTTGGCCGATAACAGCTGTAGCATTGAGGCTGGTTTGAACATGTCCACAGTAAGCCATGTGTTTCATGCCCACCTGCAGGACAATGTCTCATGAGCTGCCCAGGCAAAGACATACCAGACAAAAACGACAGACTCACTGTTTACTATATTTTCTTCACTTGCTGATTTCTCTTCAACTATTCTTATTCAGTTACTTAAGTGAAAGAATAAAACAAAAGTGTGTGGTGAGTATTAACCAAATGATATTATGCATTGTAATATTAATAAGTTACACGTTCTAAATATACTTCACGTCTTTCCAAATCCACTGCAAAAACTCTTTGGCAATTTTCTCCTTCACTCTTTTTTTTTTATCTTTGCACTAGCTAATGGTATTTGTAATCGGTTCCTATTTTTTATGTCCTTCAATAGTACTGTGAAATTGGAGTGCATACAGTTTATATATATATATAATTATAATATATGAATAATTGTACACAAATTCCTGTAGAAATAAAATAGAAGTGTGTATAGAAGTTGTCACCGAAGGTTAGTTTCGCTTAATTTTAAAGTGTGACTGAGCACCTGGATTTGGAGCAGCCAATAGTTATTCATATTTATTTCACTTTCATTTCAAACTAATTAGGCTTAATTAATAAAATGATTTAATGAATTGTTTTTTGGAGTTTACGTTTGTTGTTTTTTTTTTTTTTTCCAGCTTTAGAAAAAGGCATGATGGGAGAAGAGAAAAGGCACTTTGTTAATATTAATACCCGACATTAACAAAAAACCTATAGCTAATATATAACACAGAGGCCATTTAGGTTAAACTCATTATGTAAAAGCTTCAGTGCACACATTGTGATGCAAAGGTGACAGGTTTGTTTTATTACTTTCTAAAGAAAAGAGTTCTTGTCTCTAAAAGTTTTTTCTGCTGAAGCTTTTGTCCGCCTGGTTTACAAGGCCACTCTGGTTGAAAGTGTGTAAGCTTGCATTTTCGGTGTCTGCCCATTTACTGCTAAGACAAAGCAAATTTATAGAAGAAAGGGGGAAGTGTTTTGGTGTGTTCTTTGGTAATGACCTACAAGTATGTAAAGGCAAAATGGTGCATATTTCGCCCCTTGCATATCAGTACAGACTAGCAGGATTTCCCAGTTAGCAAGAGAGGATGAAAAGCATGTGATTTTATGCTTTGAACTGTATTTTCTCTCAGGTTGCTCAACAGGTCAGATCCAGAGCACTCTCAGACATACTTGGTGGTCTGATTTAACAGCTTTTTAAACCAAGAGCCCTCTAATGTGACATGGGGCAAGTGAGCCGGGTAGGTTTTGAATTTTATTGTGCTTGTCCATTGTTGGACGGCATTGGGGGGGTGATGGGGATTAATTCATGGGTGCCTAGCTGGGAGGCTGAAGCCATCACTCTAACAGTCATGTGTGGTGAATGGGACAATTTGGCGAGCAGCAGAGCAACAGCCTCGCACCAAAGTGAGCATATGGGCCGAATGAGAATGGAGCCTCCTGAATGGCGTGCAGATGTGCTAGAAGAAGAAGGGAGAGCAAGAGAGAGAAAGAGCAAGGGGGCAGGGGAAACAGAGAGAAATCAGTCCATATGGTGTTTTAACTACTGTGGATGTCCCCCAGCAGGCTTCAAGCTTCGACAGCAGCTCCACAGCAGTTTGTAAAAAAGAAAAAACATGTCAGAACAACACATTAGCCACCAGCCCACCTGATGCATTGCTGTACACAGACCTAGAGCACATTGCAACCACTGCAGTGTGTTCAGGCCAGTTTGGAGAATAATAGTGAATAATCAGTGTATGCACTATAATAGAAAGTTAATACCTGTGGATTTTGTACACATCTCTCTAATTGTGCTGGCGACTGAATAATACTATTCTATTATTACTGTATATGCAATACATAAAAAGTAATGAGCGTATTGAGCTAAAAAGATGTGACCTTCTTTTATGCAAGACGGCAAAGATTCAGTAGACAAATGTGCTTATAAACATAATACATATAAACATCAGCGCACATTTTTGGACATAAAGCCCTCTCTTTCCTGTGATTATCAATAAGGAGTCACTGTCTGTGTGTACTGGCTGTAAGTTAATGTGAACTCTCGAGGATTTTTAAGAATGTGTCCTCGTCGCTATGGTCATCGCTATGGAAAAAAAATAATAATAAATTGACGCTCTTGGTGGCTTATCCTAGCCTTGATCCAGTGCTGTAGAGACCTGGAACAAAAGATGGAATCACTCCTGGCATGGTCTGGCTCGTGGCCTTTAATCTCTCCATCTGTTTGTCTGATGAGCAATCATATAGCATGGCAGAAAGTGGCACCTCCCTGACGGCTGCTCTCATCTCCACTCAAGTGAACGTAATTCAAATGGATTTAAACGAGATTCTGACCCTGTTTTAAGAGTAACACTGAACAAATATTCATGAGCTAGCATTGTGCTTTATTTTGTTGCTGTTAGCCAATAGAGCAACACCAGCCTTGTCTTATTAAGCGTATCTGATTGATTAGAATGGATCCCACAGCCTTTATGATCTAGTGAGATAAACGTATAACAAAAAAAATTCTTTATAAATTTTAATAGAGAAAATTTATACATACATTTGTTGTTTTTACTTTTAATCTTTATGCAGATGTCATTTGAGATTACAGGCATAGAAAATAATATTAAAGTATATTTTATAATGGCTATTAAATACCTATTTACTATCGAATGAATTAGGTTAAATAAAGATGGGTCTCTAGAGACTTGTATATCTGGTGGTCTGACAAAAGAAGGAAGTTGTTACACTTTCAGAAGTTTGTGAGTTCCAAAATATTGAACGTTTACTATTTCAAAATAAATGGCACGTAAAGTACACTCAATACCCTTTTTCTTTGCTTTGACTTTTAGTTGACCTTCTAAACGTTTAAGTCTTCTGACAATGATAAATTACTTGGCTTGTAAGAATGCAGGGTTTAGTTCCCAAAGCTTTTGGAGGATGGGTTTTTTTCCCCCCACTGCTACTCATTCTTCCCAAAGTGCAATGCTGCAACCCCTAAAATCCCCACCCCCGGGATTTTCACGACAACATGATGGCAGACAGCTGAGATTTTGGGTGTGTGATGTCTTGTGCCTATTTGGTGGTCATCATCTGGGCCAAGATTCATAGCACTCCAAGGATAGGATTCTCATGCAAACATCTTTTTTACAGTTTTCTCTTTTTTTGGGTTTTTAATTGTTTTTAAAATAAAGAACAATGCTGAAATTACTTTACTGAAAAACTAATTTTGAATGATCATGTTTAGGTTATTTTTTTATGGCTGGTATATTAAAAAAAAAAAAAAGATTAAAATACTTCCTAATGTGTTTTTTTTTTTCTTTTTTAGGCATTATTTAAAAGTGTGTACTAAGCATTCACAAATGCATTCAGCATTCACACAATTAATTTTTTTATTAAACTGGCATTTATTTTCAAAGTGCCATTATTTATAGGTATAATAACTTTGAAAATCATGGGTTGTGTTTTCCACCACTATAACAAATTTTGAAAAGACCCCTTTACCTGGATCCCACTTTCTCCAAGCATAAAGCTTTTTGCATTCATAGTGAAGATGGATTGCATGTGTCATTGGGACCTCTTTGCTAAATACTAAACAAATCTGGACGGGATGGTAAATGCACGCACACACACACACACACACACATGACAGGGCGGTTAGCTTTAACTCTTAACTGTCACTTATCCTGCCATCTGCTGTGTGCCTGCAGGGGCGATGCATCAACTTTACACGGGTGAAAGATGAGGCAGTTAGGGCTCCACAGTGCAGCCCTTCTCCACCTCCACCTCCTCCACCACCAGCAGAGCACCGGCCCCTGATCCACCCCCTGATCCACCCCTCCACCTCAGCAACTCCCACCCGACCCACACGCTCCCCACCCAGGCCCCCACCAGTGCGATCACAGCATGGACCCCCACCATCACGAGCCCCACCAAGACCCCCTCCTTCTCTTCCCCCACCTCACCCTGGGAACCAGCACTGAGAACTATGCAGAATCCTGAGCACCCTAATCTAAGAGTTGTTGCTGGACAGCAAAAGAAAATGTAACTACTGATTATCGAGAGAGATTGACGAGATATGATCTAATGTGCATTGCTTTGGGTTTGCAAACTATCACATTACTCAGAAAGTCTTGAAAAGTTTTGTTTTAAGTTTGAATCTGAAATTGATGTATTATATGATTGAATGACTGAACGTTTTAGCTAAAAGCTGAAGAATTGAGGGTTTAAGCATGTTTTAGTGTAGGGTACTTGGCTGTATGAAATTTAATAAGGCACTGCTCTTGGATCACTTGTTTAGACCTGTAAAGTAGTCTGAAAAAATAGACATTTCAACTGCAGGGCAGTTCCATCTTCTAATTTATTTAGTCTTGGTTTCCTGGAAAGCACTTGAGCATAGAATGACAGAGTTTCCGCTACTGTTATAGAACACTAAGCATGGCCTAATTTTGTAAAACTGTACTATGGAGGGGAATGCAGGGCTTTGGTTTTCCATACATAGGTTGCTTCAACTGCAGACTACATGATAAGTGTAATTTTGTTTAGTTATTGTATTGTTTTTGAACAACTTTCTCTAAGAAAAGAAAAAAAAAAGAAAAAAAAATGACACATAGCTAACCAAATATCACTGCCATCTATTAAACATTTTTACAACTGAATATACATAGTGCTTTTTTTGTTGTTTGTTTTTTCAAGTATTAACTGGTTCTTCCAAAAAGACAGCAGGACATACAGTGAATATTTCCTGTGTTGTGTCTCAGTCTGTACTCCTGATGCCTCCTCTGAGCTCCGTTTTCTCCACGAGTGCCACAGTGACCTACATCTGATTCACCAATCCAACACATGCCAACACAATCAAAACTTAGAATAATAGTTAAAAGTAAGTTTCAGAAGAATTATGTGGACGAATGTTTATTTTGTATTAAAATAGTGATTTCTGTTTGGATTAGGACCTACCCTGATGTTTGGGAACCAGCAAAATTATTCATTTCTGCTTATACACTAAACACCTACTACCACTGTATTCCTTAAATAGAAATGTAATAAGCAGGAATGTGTTTCATATAAATATGATTGACAGTCAATTTGCTAATCAGGACCTAACTTTTCTACCCCTGAACATCACCACATGTGTGTTTATTATTCCTTTTACTAAGAGGAAACTATGTACATCAAGGACCTTTTCAGGTCAAACTTTTGGAAGGAACATGGATGAGTCACTAAACACTTCACAGTCCAGCTCCATCAGTTCCACAGTGGCTTCAGTGCGACTTCCACAAAACTCCACGGTACAACTTTAATAAGAATGCAATAAAGATTTTATATATATGTATATACACACACACACACACACACACACCCCTGCCAGTGCCTATGAAGACTTACCTAGAGGCTTGCATATAAGGTTGCCCAGGTAATGAGTTTTAAAACGTTTACCGATACAACAGGCACACAACTGCAAGAGTGCTGCGTTAGGACGTTGTCCTTGACAGTGTTTTAGCAAGAGTTTTCCCCTAAATTAACAGCACTAAACCACTCTTATTCTCCAGACCCTTACATGTGGCATGAAGACTGCAGATCTTCTGTAGAAATTAAAATGTACACATCTGTCATAAAAACAAAGGTTCTACATGGAGGATTAGTCCAAAAGCTGTTTTCAATTTGATTACACTTTACAGGAAGTCGTCTCTCCAAGGTAAGCTTCAGCAAAAGACTGAACCTGACTTTAACCTGCAGATACGTTTTGCATGGTGTTGAAAATGCTTTGGATGATTTTTGCGGCTTTTGTAAACCATAAACTTTAGTGTGTCAATTAAGAACAATTCTTGAAGTAGCATAAGGAGTCCTGGGACAGAGGTACAACTTGTTTTCACGCTTGTCTTGTTATATTGTGAGAAACATTGGCCCCTACTGGATAAAGTAAAGAGTGCACTAGAAATAATAATTGTTCTCATTATCTTGGTTAATAAAAATAATAAATGTAGAATATAAGAAGTATATTTTTCTAATAAGCCTATCGTTAAAAATGTCCTGTGCTTTACAAGTCTTTCTTGTGGGAGAACTAAACATGATGTTCTTTTCCTTTCCTCACAAAACAATTGGAAAAAACAGACACAAGCAACTCCATCCGTTTTAGCCATGTTTACTTTTCAACACAAATATATTTCTCACAATACAGCCATGCGCATTACACCCATTTCCACCTTCAAACCAAACACTTTGTTGGAGAGGAGCACACACAGAACAGAGGAACACAGTTCAGTGGATCAGCTTTCTTAGTTGTTCAAGTGCACCATCTGTGAAACTTTCCTCACATTTCAAGGCCACAAAACATGCTGATAAAATGATCCAAACTAATTCCTCTTTAAAGTAGTCCATAAATAAAACTGTCCATCTAGATTTGGATATATTGCATTATTAATATGCCTCATGTTCTCCTCTTATTTTTCTGCATTTTCTTTCCAGACAATGCTCCCTTCTTCGCTCCTTTGACCATGCCCTTAAACTGGCCCTGCAGTTTCGCCTTTTTCCTGTGAACACAAAAATCGCTGAATCAGACTGAGCGAGTCACAAAATATTTGTAATACATGTTCAGAGGCTCCACGGCTTCATTACCTGCGGTTGAGTTGCACCTTCTTAAGAGGGATGTAGGCATATGGGTCGTGTTTCCCCTTCTTCTTAATGTCACCTTTTCCTTTCTGCATTGACCACACACACTTATTAGAAACTTAACACTCGTCACATGGTTTTAAACATAAGTTTATGTAAAGGAATACTGTGTTGCACTAGGAAAATCAATGGTGGGGCATTGAGATTAATACCTGATATGAGGCGTGTTGCCACCACAAAGACAATTCTTTTCGGCAGCAGAACTTACTGAAGTCTTTTATATATTGCATTCATTTGTCAATGATCAAAAATAGTCATTTACTCAAGAATGGCACACGGTAAGAGTATCCATTTATAACGTTGACATTAAAATATCAATTTTGTGGATCAGAATCAGACAGAGACAGAAACTGTGATAGCACAAAGCCCTTTGACTGTTGTAAGAGTACCGACACTTTAGACTCCTTGCATAAATGTTAAATATGCAACTTCTTACAGAAAATCTAACAATAATCAAAATGTTATTATAGAAAGGCTAACACACACAACCAACTTTACCTTAGCTTTGTAATCAGCACCTGACTCTTCTCTTCCTCCAAGAGGCCTGTGAATTCCACTGCCACCAGCTTCAGAGTTTAAACAGAGAAAAAATGGTTATTACCTTATAGAAAGAAATCTAGTTTAAAATAATGCTGCAGAAAAATACATTTCCAACATAGACTGTTTTTTGCTCATACCTTTATATTTCATTTGTGGCTCAATTCCCATATCATCTTCCATATCATCTTCAATTTTCCTCTTTTGGCTCTTTTTCTGCACAAAACAAAAAAAAAACATTATTGAATGCTTATCCTCTTGAGCATACAGAACACCGTTGAAAGATCATCAGCTACTCACTGTTTTCACTCCAGCCTCTTTCAGGATGTCATCGAGTTCCTGGTCATCTGATAAGGAAAGAAAGCAATTGGATTCAATTTACTGCAAGGACACCGCCATTAAATACCTCAATAGACAGAAATTGAGATTCCTCGAGATGTGTAGTACAGTACAGTATCATACATTAAATGTATTCAAAATTATGTTAAGTATAGGGATATTGTGGGGCTTTGAGATGCGCACAAATCGGGTTTTAAAACAGCAGTTGTTGGAAATGCACATTTCTCAAAGCCTGAGAATCATTTTACAATTTTACTACATCCCAATTCACACTACACAGTGAGCCAAACCATGATTTCTCAAACTGCATGTCTTACCTTTGGATCCATCATCTTCCTCATCATCATCTTTAATAATTAATCTTCCATCTGATGTCACCTTAAAGCCATGGTCGATTTTGGGAGTCTTCTTCAAGTCGGGGTTGGTGGCTACACAGAAGAGAAACATTCAAAGGAAATAGATTTAACCTAAACATAATATAAACTTTAACGCATATTTATTAATACTATCTAATTTTCCCATTGAGAAAACAAAAATAAATTTTAATCCCGTACAAAGAACTCTCTGTGCTGCTTTAGGATCCAGAAAGTTGAGTGGTTCATCAGACACTCCTTCTTTCAGCCAGGCCTTCGCCTTTTGTTTAACTGGCTTCTTCTGGCCTTTTTTAGGCTTCTCATCCTCAGAGTCGTCAGAGTCCGTCTCTGCCAGGACATCCTCAATACTGCAAGCAAAGAGGAACAGGATGTTCATTTTAGTGCTTTTATCTCTCTCTCTTTAATCTTGCCTCTAAACTCTAAAAATGTGTTGAGAAAATATTGCGTTCTTCCGTTGTGAGCGGACCATCAATATGCACGTTCACACTAAACCATGCAAACAAGCATTAAACAGCTTGAGTACCTGTCAGTCTTGGCTTTAGGGGTGTCTTCATCGCTGTCTGAACCGTCCTCCTCACCCTTGTTCAGCAGTTTGCGCCTCTTCGTTCTGGCCTCCACTTTACGGATGTTTGCCAAGACTTTGTGAAATTCTGCAGGCAGCATGCTCTTGACCAGTTCAAAACTGAGCACAAACAGGGAACATTTCATTTAGATACATATATATATATATTGAAATAAATATCCCAGTGGAATGAAGCTTTTGAAGAGCTCAACCTACCCAAACTTGCGGATTAATTTAGTGAAAATGTTTTTCAGGTTTGCCCTGCAGTGTCTTCTCATATCGTCTTTAATAGCACCAATGCCCTCCATCTTAAAAAAATAAAAAATAAATAAATAAATACGGATATTAAAAATCCCATTTGATCCACATTTGGACAGTAGAGACAGATTACATATGCGGCGCTTCTATACTTACAATAACAGTCACATGACTGGCTAGAACTTTTACATCCAGGATGAAGAGGATGACTTTGATGAAGGCTAATGAGGCCTTGACAATTTCCCGGGTCCTGCAGGTGAGCAGCAAGCAGATGTTGCGCAGGAGCTGCTCCAGTGGTGATACATCTATTGAGTCTAAATAAAACGATGAACCAAATGAAAACCATCCCTCTACACAATGTATAATGTAATACTGTGTAGCTATCCAAATCACAATGTTGCTTACCTTTGAACTGAAATACAATTCTGGTAAGGGCCAGTACAGTGCAGGTAATCATCGTGACTGATCCAGTGAGTCCAATGTACACATGGCCCAGGTACATATCCAAGGCATCTGAAACGTACAGGGGGGGCCTCAGTAATTCTTCTTTTTTTTTTAGCACAGCACAACAAACTAATACAACACATGGGGCCAATCACTGCACTATTCTGATCTGCCTAGACGAATGTCAGGTGTACAATACAAAAAATATAATTTGTCTAAGTAGCAGCAAACCTACATTACATTATTAATGTTGTTCATTCCTCTTCAAAAATATAATTTAGGACCAGATTGACAAGAACAAGAATATAATTATATAAACACTGCATTTTCAGATATTTAGAAATGAATGGATACAATGTTCTCTCTATACACTAATATAATAAAAACCCTGCCGTTACTATAACAACATCCTAACAATAGGCAGCAGTACTAGCACAACAGCAAAAGCATCAGCCCAGACAGCAAACTGACTGTCACTACCCTTGAATGTTCCATCATTATTCTACTGCATATGAGCAATGCATTTAAGAACGCAACCTGAGAAAGCAAAGCAAGTTTCATTAAGAGACCACATGGTCAAAACATTTAAAACAGCCTGTAAATGAGACAAATGCAATAGAGAAACATTTAAAATGGCAAATCTACACAGCTATGGATTTTGACAATGAACCTTAAAATAGAAAAAGCTTACCTGTGGAGTCTCCACAGAACCGGATAAAGGCATTGCCGATCTCCACCAAGAGAGAGTAAGCATTTTTGCGCGCCCCGATAGAAACTTCTTTCGTGCAAATTATAACCTGACAAGACATTAACGTATTATGAACATCCTGACACACAGAACGAGAGAAGGGAAAAAGAAACCTGCAGTGTGTAAGTTACCTCAGGAAGAAGTGCTGTGATGAAGTCCTCGTGCTCCTTATTTAGCTGCTTCACAATATGACTGAGGCACTTCAGTCTGGGCTGTACAAAAAAAGAATAAATAAAAGTCACCTTCAGAACATGTGTGGATGTTTTAGCAGTACTGGGTTAACATTTTGACAGTAATGTTCCCAGAGCTCATACCCTTTTGGCAGGTGAGGATGCGTTCTTCAGATTGTCCAAAAGGACCACCTTTAGCTGTTCCAGATTAGCCAAGACGAAGCGCTTACATGGCTCTCTTTCTCCTCCGCACATCTCCTCCAACACCCGGTACGCTTTCTTCTGAATACCAGAGTTCTTACTCTGAGCAAACAGACACAAACAAAAACATTTACCACATTTGGCAGACGTCTTTATCCAGGGCGACTTACAACTGAGCAGTTGAGGTTTATGGGCCTTGCTTAAGGGCCCAGCAGTGGCAGCTTTGTGGTGCTAGGATTTGAACTGGTAACCTTCCGATCCAAAGTCCAATGCTTTTACCGCTGAGCAACCACCTCCCCCAAACGTTAGCAACAGCAATAAATGAAATAAAATCAAAAGATATCTGTGAGGCATACCTCCAAATAGGGCTTGATTTGTTCGTATGTGTGCGTCATTGCCTCCTCGTCCACAAATGCAGACATTGCTACCACTAAATCCATCACTGTTAGCCTGGGGAAAATGAATAGCAATTGGATACACTTATAGAATCATGTTTAGATACAAGTTATTTAATTAAATTCACATTTCTAAAATTGTACATTTTTCTTATTTACAGATGAATTTTAACAGCCTTCTTTATAAATGCTACATTTAATTAATATTTCATTCTTTAGAAGTAAAATATAAGCCAGATGTTATGTGTGAAACATGGAGTGTGGATTTACCGGGTAAACTCAGTGCTGTCAGGGCTGCTGAGCCTCTCCAAGGCTTTTTGCAGAAAAGAGCCTACCATCTGAAAATAATAATAAATAAACAAAAAATAGACACCATTATTAAAAATTATTTCTTATTCAGTAGAATATCAATTTTGCATACATGTTTCAATAAATCAGGTAGAGTATAAGATAAAAAAAAAAAATAAATAAATGTGAGCTACCTTGTGGTCAGAGACTGTCAGGTAAGCTCTGATGGTGTCCAGCACAGCCAGCCTGGATGGGTCACTTTCCCCAGGTGCAAGCTGCTGTGTGTGCACGTTAAACAGAATGGGCAAAAAGTTCTTAGCAAAGCGGCCCACTTCTGCCTTCTCCTCCTCTGCAGCAAAGAACAAACAGCATCATTATTAATCTGTAGTGTACGAGTATACAGAAATACACATAAAAACCCAATATTCACAAGGTCACATTAGTAAGCTGGACTTGTTTGAGCATGATATTCCCACAAACAGTAAATATACTGCAGCTCCTATACTAATACAGTAATATCTTTTCCGGTTCAGGAAATTGTGCTCAAGTGGAAAGGTAAGGATTGGCTTTAACAAGTAAGATGGTATTGACCTGTCTCACAGCTTTTGTGGATTAGTGTGCGCAGGGCTTGGTAGATGCACATGCGGAGATCAGGGCGCTCAGTGATAGCCATACCCAGCGAGCGGGCAATGCTCTTAAATGAACTAACCAAGTCTGTGGGCTTGGTGCAGAACCCAGGAAGCATCGTCCATATCTGTGGGACAAAATGTATGACATGATTTAAAAATAATAATAATAACAACAAGCAAATCATAACTCTGTAAATCATAACCAGGTGCATGGAGTGGTACACTGTTACCTGCAAATCTAATGTTTGATAAACTTTTGCCACCAGCTTCTGTCCAGTCTTCTCCAATTCAACTGCTAAAAATATAAATCCAGAGTTAGAAAACCTGCTAATGACAACATTATAAAAGCAACTTCTAAAGATGTGTGCATGCCCTTTTTATAAACACACTACACACACCTCTCTGTTTTAGTGTGGCTCCCAGGGGAAGGAAGTATGAGGTAAAGAATTCCAGCTGAGTGTTCTTTACATTGTCTCTGATAACTGGTATAAGCCAGCTGCGTGGAAACTCCAGGTCATCACTGGGGGGAAAGGAGAAAGAAAAAAACCCAAAAACTCAGAACACATGATAACACACTTATTACTAATATCGTTAATGCAGGAACCTAGTAACACAAAAGGGACAGTTTAGATCGGGGTTTTGGTATGTAATAATGCAGTAAATATGACTGCCAGTATCAGGTAAGTTAAGGACCACAATATAAACAGAGCAATTAAAAAAATGTTTTTACTTATTTTTCATTCTTTTTATAATATATCCTAAACCACCTGCAACACGGTCGTTTCTTTCTGCCCAGTCTCCATCATGTTTCCCCTAAACTTATTGTGCATTATTATTATTAAATTGTTTTTTTTTTTTCCTTGAAGACAAGCAGCACACCTACAAAAATATCAGACAGAATGCCAGATAGCATGTATTTAAGAATATAATAATGTATTTAGGACAACAGAAAGGTCTAGCTCTTTTATTTGGTACTCAGTTACTACTTAGTACAGCTCATACTCAGTTAGAACGGTTACAGTCACTGATGCAACAACTAATCGATAAAATCAATAATAATCGATAAGGAAATTTGTTGTCAACGAATGCAGTTGACTTGCAATTTGAGCAGCTCTAGATTTGCAAGTCAAGACAGCAAGATAACACATCCGCTTGCAAAATGGCGGTGAGTAAAGGGTCAACCAGGAGCAGGAATAGAAAACAAACTGGAGTCACGGATGAAGGTGAAATCAGTATGGTAAACAAAAACTATATAATCCTCATTGTGTAAAAATGGTATAGTTTAATTAAGTGATACTGTATGAACTGATTGTTTGCTAACTTCAGGACAGTCGCACTGGATCTGTTCTGGTGTGATTTGCGAGCATCACGTTGCACAATCAGTTCGCTTGTGACAGTGATGATTCAATTAAAACTGTGCGAACAAACAATAAATAAAAACTGCAAATAACAGCAGCCGCAAACGCTAAAAATTTTTGTCGCTGTTGTGGTTTTAGCAAATGTTTATGCATTTGTACAGCATTGCAAATTTTTTCCTCTCTTTTAATCAATCCTGTTAGCTTTCGGCGTTTCTCCATTACATTCTCTTTTTAAAGTTTTAACTTTATTTAATAAAGTTTATTTACCCTTCTGGGATTATAACCCACTTTGGGTTAAAGTGCAATCAGAAACAACAAGCCAAAAATACAAGATGGCAGCCCTGCCATTGTAAATTGTGAAAATAGAACGTAACATAACATTAAAATGAGCAAACCTACAAAGAAAAATGTTTTATGAGTGTTTAAATGTGGAACATGATTGAAAATGCACCTGAGGTTTTGAGTGATTTTGCCTTTACTTTTCTCCAAAACTCCACAGTAAAATAAGATCAAATTTAAGAGAGTAATAGACAGGGACACTGTAAATAAAAATAATTTGAAAGATTGAGCAAACCTATAAAGAAAAATGTTTTATGAGTGTTTGAATGTGGAACATGGTTAAAAATGCAGTGATGCTTGGAGTGATTTTGCCTTTACTTTTCTTAAAAACTCCACAGTAAAATGACTGTTTATAACAGGGGTGGGGGGGCTGAGTTCGTTCGAAACTACGGGAGCCCAGAGGGGAGCGTCGGCGGACATTAAAGAGAAAACTGATTTTTATTAAAACAGATCGATGTAAACTACACATTCGAGTTAATCGATAAAATCGATTTATCGCCCAGCCCTAGCATATATCATTTAATTATTATTCAAAATTTAATTCCAGATAACAGAAAGAAACAAGCCAGCATGAGGGAATTTGTTGAAAGGAGACAGACATACCCCATGCACTCCTCGCACAAGCAGCCACTATAAGCTTAAATATAAATCTCAATTATACAGTTAAACTCAATATGTGGCTTTTGCATTTTTTAAAGTACACTTTTATAAATAAATACCCTGAATTACGGTTCTATATAGTTATAATAAGCAAAACAGCTTCTTACATTTTTTTATGCAATTAATCAGGAATTTTTTTAATAAAATATTATTATTAATAATAATTGTCCGATTAATTGGTTATCAAAATAACTGTTAGTTGCAGATCTATATGTAGCTGCTTGGAATTATTATTTAACAAACATCCCAGTCTGCCCAGTCATCTACAATTAAACAGTACAACTTTGATTCTATGGTGATGACTTACTCTATCCCTGTGATGAGAAGTGGGACAGCATTGAGGACCACCTGTGGGCCCATGCTCTCCACTGCACCTCCTACTGCCAAATCCAACTCTCCACAGAATGGGAACTGTGGTGTGGCACGCAGGTCACTTAAAGACTGCAGACTCTGTGACGTAAAACGCACAGGAAAAAATTTGTGTAAATGGGAAACAGAGAATTAACAAAGAATCAGCTAAATAAATAGCACTTATTTAATTCAATAATTAACACACTGTTTAACTGAAAACTGGCAACATTCCAGTGAAAATATTAATACCCAAAGCAATAATTAAACCAGCCTTACCTTCACCATAACAGGATGAGCCTGTTTCCCTGCAGCCCTGTAGAAGCAGCCAAGAACCTGCAGCACAAAAGGCCATGAAGCATGGAAGCGGTAGGACAAGCCCTCCTCCACAACACTGAAACGCAAGATGACAAACAGGAGTGAATGAGACAAAATCTTTGATCCTCTGCATAAAACTGGACTGTGTTAAATTTAGACTTGGATTATCAATACACAGTTGTAGCTGTAGTGATTATAATCATAACATAATATAACCCTAATTTGTGGTGAATATATATTGGATGAATTTTGAAAAAATACCTAAAAATACATATGTACAAATTCAGACTCACCGGAACATTTTACAGAGGTAAAGCCCATTTCCGGCAGATGCACTGGGTAGAACAGGACCGATCTCTGCCATATGAGGGGCCAGACACTCATTGATCAGGGTCTAGGATGAAAATATCCTAGTTGGCTCATGCAGAGAATAATATAGTTTGCTCTCACAGCAAGTTGATGACAGTTTATAATCTACATGGACTAAGATAAATACAGTTTTCATAGACGTATAAGCAATTGACTATTTGTAAAGAGCTTGATTGACAGACGTTCTTGTCATGGCAGCATGGCTTGTCAGACACAGCAACAGTAACTAAGGAGGGCAGGTTTTGGGAAAGACATTCCACAAAATCGTTTAGGTCTGACCCAATACAAACATGTCCAATAATATAGTCCCACCCCTGACACTTGATTAACGACTTTTGGTGCAAGGCATCGGAAATGCAAATGCAAAAGGAATTGCGATTCCATTTGAGATTTGGCAGGCTACATACCCGACTCAGAGAAAATTAAAAAGCAACCGTGGCAATTAATGTTGCTATTTAAATATGACATGGCCATAACTCGTAAGACACGGAAAATACAGCTGCGAATGGACTTTGCTTTTCCATTTGAAATTTGGCAGTTTTTTTGTGCGTTTTTTGTGAAAGCAAAAACACAAACGGTAATGCAAGATTTACAGTTATGTTTGGATAATGTCACAATTTGTGTCCACATATGGAAATGCAATTGCAAATACAATTTGGAATTCCTTTTGAATATTGTCTGGGATATCCTTCCATACAGTCGTTTTGCAATTAGACATAAATAAAACATGTTGACATTTATAATAATGGAATTCCACTCAAATTAAACAATAGTATAACTTGTTCTTTGCAAAATATAAAAAACAACATCCCTCCCCAATGAGAAACTCTCAACATAAGCAATTACTGAGGAATAGACAATGTAGTTTTAACACTTCTTTAATTATTATTAAATATACAACTACATAATGATGTACAGTCAACCCCCGATAATTCACGGCTCGGAAAATCTGTGGGTTCTCATTTGGAACCTAACTGACAGCAAGTTGCGGATTATCTTAAAATTAGCGGGAATCCGCAGCAGGGCCGAATGTTCAGGAGCGTTAGGAATAACACTATTTGTATGTAAACATGTGCCAAATCAAACATGCGGATGGTCCGCTGTGGCAACCCCTAATAGGAGAAGCCGAAAGAAAGTGTGTGGGGGTGTGTGTATGTATTTTATTATGTATTAAAGTGCCAATGTCTAGATGAATTCACTAAGGTACTATAGAGGCTGCAGGGGTGCGTCTAATATTCATGGATTTTCGGAACTCGCAAGAACGTCTTAGAACGAGAGTTCCTGGGGACAGTTATAAAACCACTGGTGTTGCTGTCACAACTGGTACATCAAAATAGTACTCAACAGAGATGGTACACCTTTAGAGAGCCTAATTGCTAACTCAGATTACGACTAATTGCAATCGTATTAAAAAAAAAAAAACACATAAAAGTGTCTAAAGCATTTATAACCTACCTTCAGAGTTTGTGTGGCAGCAGAGACGACCTGTGTGTGTGGGGAAAGGAGACAGGACATGGAAGCGGAAAACAGACGAGGAAGGTGACCCAGACTCAAAGCGCTCTGCAAGCTAAACACAACAGATTTCAGCTTTTATTTACTTACTGAACCACACAGTATAGAAATGCATGATTCCAATACTTGAAAGAGAACAGTACCTGGATAAATGAACGTGGGCTTTCTCCATAACAGCAAGCCACGCTAGCAGTGGCTGCAAATCATTTTCACTGGGGATGTAGTCATACAAAGCCTGGCAGAACGAAAAAGAAAGTTAAGACAGTATAATAATTGAACAAGTAAGTAAGTAAATAAATTAATCTCTGGAGAAATATAATTGCATACAATGACACATGTGAGTCAGATTTACCGTTATAATCTGGGCATTGAGCTCTGCAGACATAGCTGAGGGGTTTGGTTTTCCGCTGAAGAGTTTGTGAAATGCCTGCATCGCGCTGGCTGTCACAAGCTTTTTAACAAGAGAGAAAAATATAACTTGTGTACAAGTCTACATTACAGTATAACTATTTCAGTATGTACAAAGCAACTGCAAATAGTGATGTCTTCTCACCACATGACTCAGGGTCATCACACGAAGAAGAGTCTCACAGCAAGACTTCACTGAGCTGTGAGGAAATGCAGTAATCAGCTCTTTCAGAAGCCCCAGCACATGCAGTGTGGTCGTATCTTCCTTGCTGCCTATTAAAATAATGCAGGAAGATTGATGTGCGGAGATACGCTACATTTAAATCAAACCTCAAAAACTGAGGGACTGAGACATGCCAAAGGGAATGCACTGATACCAGCCTACCTCCTGCCTGCTCCATCTCTTTAATGCAGTACTTGGCTGTGGTAATGGCAGCGGGGTGATGGTTGGGAGCATTATCTCCAAACATGCAGTCGCTGCCACGCAGGATGGCGCACACTCCCTGCTGCGCTGCTTTACGCACCTGCAACACAATTAAGAAACAAATTAAGAATTTATCAAAACAATTACTTGTGATAGATTAGGCGCATACAGTGCAGAGTTGCAATGCTAAGAAACTAAGGAGTATATTATTATCGAATGAAGGCAGACACCCATTTGACGTCACATGACCAAGAAACAACTACAGACACTTTTCTGTAGCCTATTGGCAATGAGATTATCTGCAGTGGTTCACTTTGCACAAACTGTTCCAAAAGGAATTTAGCAGTGTGTAAACAGGGAAGTCTAGAGAGCTAATCAGACTGCAATCTCCAAGAGTCTGGAGCTTGTGGTCAGAAATGCATGCAAAACACCAAACATGGATGGAAATTGGCTGGAGAATGCCCAGACTGGACCACTCTTTACAATTGTGACATCAAACCTTGAGGTAGCAACAAGAGCAAAAGTCCGTGTTTCGTTTCACTTCTTTCAGCCAGGAACAGAAAGATGAGTCTGCAGTGGGCTTAAGAACAATGAACAGGGGAAGACTGGGAAAACAGTCTGGTCAGATGAACACCTTTGGGATGTGGCAGAATGGGAGATTTGCAGCATTAATCACTGGGTATTGCATGATACAATTCAGTCAACAAGAACCTGAATTTCAAGGGAATGTTTTAAGATTTTGCAAAATTGATGCAATGAACAATTAAGACTGTTTTGTGAGCAAAGAGAGGCCCAATCCAGTATTAGTATAATTTTTCTAAAAAAATGTATGAGTGTATGTCATGGTACATATGGTTTTCTGTACCACTGATAATGCATATATAAACCCTGCAACCATTCATAATTTGTCAGTAGTGTAGCTTACAATTTAGTGTTTTTCTGGTCAATGTCTGACTTGTTACACTCTACCCACATGTAATAACAGCGGGTCTTCATCTTTTTTGTTAGACTGATATTTATTCTGTGTCAAAGGGTTGTGGGAAGTATTACTTTTCTACACTCCTTTTTCTTGTCACAGCATACCCATACCAGCTGCCAAAAAGTGTCTTTTGCAATCTAGGCAATATTGACTATACAGGAAAATATCAATAAACATTTTTCTATGCTATGAGATAGATATATATATATATATATATATATATATATATATATATATATATATATATATATAGAAAAGTCTTTGAAATGCTAACCTTTGGCTTGGAATGGACAGTGAAGCTGAGTAGGCCATGATACACCTGCAGAGTAGATGGATAACTCCACACAGAGAGATCCTGCTTCCTCAGCAAAGTGGCCAGACAAGACAAGATCTGCAAAAAGATATAATTGGATTTAATGTTCTTTAGATTTATTCATGAAACATTCATAGGACAAATGAGAAAACTAGCAATGTGGCAATTGTGGCATAGTATCCTCTTATTTTCAACTTTGTGATGGCAAATAAATCTACCGTAATTTCCGGACTATAAAGCAAACCCTTATATAAGCCGAATTTGACAAAGATTTTTATTTTTACATTTTATGACTTAGACATACTATTAAACTGAAGACATATAACAAACCCTTATTCAGGTAGGTTTATGCAGAATATATAACAATAAAATATAAAATATTACAAACTTCACTCTGCATTTATTTTTGTTTCCATTAAAATTGAAAAGTGAGAATGACAAGCCTCTGGTCAAACAACACAAACATATTTCCAGATTCAGTTTAATAAAACCACCAATTAATGCTATTAAAGTGGGTTATAGAATTTATTGTTTTGTTTTGTTAACTATTGCCTCACAGATAGCTTTCTCTTCCTCTTTTTTTAATATACTATATCTTTTAACTAGTTCATACACACAATTTTGGTATGTGTTCATACAGAGAAGACATTTGTGGACATTAGAATGCAAGAAATATCACAATATAGAACATACCCATCGAACACAAGACACACAGTCAGCAGTGGCTTGTTTAGACATGACATCCATAAAGGCCTTCGCTGTGTCTGAGAATTTCTTTATCAACACTGGAGCAGGCACCCTACAGTCAGAGAAATCACGTTAAAAAAAATAGCAATGCACAATTCACTCCCATATTAATAAACATGATCACGCTAATTGTTTTTTTCAAAAAGGTCTAGTCCCTATGCAAAGCTCAACTTTACTGTCTTTCAAATTATGCTAATTTTATGGACTGAATATTCACTTCTATTTGCAAAGTGCTTTTAATGACAGACAATGTTGAAAAGCAGCTTTAAAGAATTAAATAAATTACAAATATAACCTTTAAATCTATAAGGTTTATGAATAATAACGTAAGCATGACAAACCTTTTCATTACCAGGCTGAGTAGGTAGGCAACAGCAGCCAGAGACTCACTGCTCTCGACTGCCTCAAGGGTCGTCATCTAATAAAAGAACGTTTTTGTGGCCGGTTTACAAACTTGGCAGCACCAAGAAATATTTTGAAAATCAATTTACTAAGTCTTCGGGTACAAAACAAAAAATAAAAGTCAGTGATTATGTTAAAGCATTTTACTTCAATAAGTAAATAAATAAAATAACTCTTTGTTTTACTAAACTGGTTAATTATGTTTGCATTTGAGACCCACCAAAGCAGCAAAGTATTCCGTCTCTGTCTCCTTTCCCCCTTGAGAGCGAATCACTTCCGTAACAGCTGCCAGTACAGCACAGATCTATATAACAAACAGCATGTATTTTAGATGCATTAAATGCACAAACAGATGCATTCAATAACTGCAATTATATCTGAGGCAAACCTCTTTGTGTGCAGCAGAGTTGGACTCCCAGTATCGCTGAACTTTTCTAAATGTCAGATTTGAACAATCAGACAGTCCACTCAGAAATGTGCCTGATGTCCTCTCAGTGAGGGCTGTGGTCTCCTCCATGGCATCCTCCAAACCATCTTTCTTTCTTCCCAGAGAACCCGTCTGAAGCTCATTATGGAGTTTTAAAGCATCGACCGTAAGATCACTTTTTTCTGAAAACAAACAAAAAAATAATAATAAATAAACAAATAAATAAAAACAATAACAGCATGGTATGCACAAAACTGTCACTGTAATGAAAAAAGTGCATGTATATGTCGTTTATCTATAGAATACGTATAACTTGAAACATACACAACTGCAACGTGAAATAAATAACACATTGAGTCTAACAGGGCCTTGCATATTTCAACCAAAACATTATAACTGGTAGTTTTTAACTGCATGAAAATGAATAAAGTAACAACTTCGTTGGGTCAATTGCCAAATTATACAATGTTACGTGTTAAGAAGTAAATATAAAGCAAACTGTCGGTGTGATTTTTAACTAAAATTACCCACGTGTACACGAGGGTCTGCCCATTTAACTGCATAAACACATCTTGGCTAACTTTTACCTATGGGCCGGCTGAAAAACCGGCTTCTGGCAGCTTGTCGATATCGACTCGTCTGTGGGTTTGAATCGCTGCTGTGTCCTTTCTTCCATCGCTTTAATTTCTGAGCGGTTCCAGAGCGAAGTTTACCGGATTTCACCATTTTGCAGAGAGTAGTGATCCTTGGAGTGCTCAGCCACGCTTTCTCCCCGGCCTGAACGTCGCACTTTAGATGTCGTCATCACAGTGCGCCGTTGAAAAGCTACAGAGTGAACTGTAATTGAGAAACTGTACTGTAATCATTCAGTTTAAAAACACGAATTAATAATTATCTCCAGGTCTACATTTTCAAGTCTTATGACAATAGTTCAATTGGGAAAATATTTTGTGTCAGCCTCCTCATACAATTGTTTTAATAAATGCTGCATGTTGTATACCTGATATTAACTAGCATTAGTTTTTAAAAGGTATAGGATTACCCTTTAATAATAAAGCACCAAAAAAATGCTTTGAGTAATTTCATTTTCTGAGGTCCAAAATTTCTGATATATTGTAATAGAACATTAATAATGCAGACATTCTATTTGTCTGTGTTTTGTCTGTTTAGAACAAGCTTTCCTCTCTACGCTGTGCTGCTACTTTGACTAAATTGTCGTTAATTACATCACTACAAGAAGGGACATGGATAGTCAACACTCTTCCTGCACTTGTAGCATTTATACTGGTTTTGGTTATGCACACTGGGTGAAAGATTAAACAAATAGAAAAAAACTTAATTATTTTTTCCTCTGCAAATTCCTCCCACACTCAACATTCTTTACATTTAAAGAGTTTGCTAGTGTTTCAGTGCATTTAAATCCTGGTTTTGCATGAAAAACCTGCTATACAAGTGTTCTAAATGCATTATTACATAACAGATTGTAATCATAAAAACATGGATTTATTTTTCTTTTCAAACTTCCATTTTACTGAGCAACAGTCTACTAAAAGTAGCTTAGTTTATTTCCAGTAAAAAAAAATTATAACTTGAACTGTTAATGAAGTTCATTCACAATAATTACGGAAGATGTATTGAATTTTTTAATATTGGTAAAATATTTGCCAGAAAACAACATGTAACAGTAAAAGGCAAGAAAAACCCACCACCTTGTCTTTATGGTTCTTAAAAAAAAAAAGAAAACAGACACAAATTGTTTTTGGTTATAAGAACAACTATAAACTATAAATACAACCTTTCCCCTCGAACCCAAACTGCAGTCTATGAGTCGGTGAAAATGCATATAAAGGAAAAATAAATACAGTGAGTATAAAACATGGACAACTGGTCATCATTTAGTCAGTCATAAATAATTATGATATTTGAGGGAGCACAGCTCCACTGTATGTCACAGTTTTTTCAAAGTAATATTAAATCCCGCCTTTGGAAGTGTGCTAGATGAAAGATCATCATGATGTTAAAAAAATTCTATTATTCCATGGACAAGGTAAGTTCCCTTCATCACTGCATGTGATTTCATGTCATAGCTGTAAATCTGGGTTTGGCAGGCTGCATGATATGCAGGATCATGGATCCACTGGCAGGCATTGACTTGTCAAACGAAATAACATCCGCTGAGACTCCAATTTAAACTGGGATCATGTCCTTTTTAATCGGGTAGATGTCCCACGTCAGTCCGTCACCGTAAGGACTGTGTCCAGAAGGCAATAAAACACGAGTTAGCCAGTGACTGTGAAGAAATCAAAACACAAATGACTGTTTGGTTTGCAGAATTTTAACCAAATAAAGAACAGCACAGATATGCTACAAAATCCTTATGAGCCTTATATGCCTTAAGAGTAAGGCAGGTATAGCTGATATTTAATCATGTTTAAGCATATCACTTATAGCATGAGTGTCAACCAACAATTAGTTTATAATAAATACAGATTTTTTTGTTTGACACTGACAGCAGTAAACAGAAAATTTCTGCAACCAGCATTTTTTTTAAAACTCTTCAGGGCTCCAGATTTTATAAAATCTTCCTTCTACTTAAACCTTAGAAATATGTCCTTTCAATAGCATTTTGTTTAAAACAAATAACAGAAGAAGGATAGACAAATATGGCATCTAAGTAGAATTTATTAAATGTTTGTTTAAACTATGTACTGATGAAGTATTGAAGGATATTCCAGACAATATTAGAAAGGAATTGCAGTTGTTTTTTTCATATGTGGACACACAAATTGTGACAATCCAAACGCTATTGCAAATCTTGAATTACCGTTTGCGTTTTGCTTTGGCGCAGCAAGTTGATGACAGTTCATACTCTACAGGTCCTGGTCCCTTAGTTGTTCTGTGCTTCACAAAGAGCCTGTTAGCCACTTCACTTAGGTTGGCGAAGACAACATTAATGATATTGCTGTCCGTCAAAGCGACAAACTCATTTAACCTGTCTAAAACTTCTGAGTAGGAGGAAATCTGTAGAGTATGAACTTTCATCAACTTGATGCATGAGCATCATAATGGCGTTCACAATTTCAACAATGGACTACCTCCATTGTTTAAAACATTCCACAAAACCATTTATTACTGGCCTGTTGGCCGTCGACTGTGAGTGACGTCGCTTCCCAATACAAACACGCCCATAACATAGTCCTACCCCTGACACTTGATTGACAGTTTTACATTTACATTTACATTTGCTGCATTTGGCAGACGCCCTTATCCAGAGCGACTTACAACTGAGCAGGGGATGGTTTTAGGGCTTTTGCACAAGGGCCCAGCAGTGGCAGCTTGGTGGTGGTGGGATTTGAACCTGTGACCTTCCGATCCAAAGTCAAATGCCTTAACCACTGAGCTACCACCTCAGTGCAAGGCATCAGATATGCAAATGCTAAACTGTGAAAGACTTTGGAAATTTAAATGCACGAGAAATTCCTCTACATCTGCCTCTTTCAACCCAACTACCTGCATGTCTTCCCTCACCCAATCCATAAACCATCTCTTTGACCTTCCTCTTTCCCTCCTTCCAGGTGGCTCCATCCTCAGCATTCTCCTACCGATATACCCCATGTCCCTCCTCTGCACATGTCCAAACCAGCTCAATCTCGCCTCCCTCACCTTGTCTCCAAAACTACCTACATGCGCTGTTCCTCTAATAAATGCATTTCTAATCCTGTCCATCCTCATCACTCCCAACATCAAACATCAACATCTTCAGCTCTGCTACCTCCAGCTCCACCTCCTGTCTTTTAGTCAATGCCACTGTCTCTAAACCATACATCGCAGGTCTCACCACAGTCAAATAAACTTTCCCTTTAACTCCTGCAGATACTCTTCTACCACAAATCACTCCTGTCACTCTTCTCCACCCACTCCACCCTGCCTGCACTCTTTTCTTCACGTCTCTAACACACTCTCCATTACTTTGCACTGTTGACCCCAGGTACCTGAACTCCTCCACCTTCTCCATCTCTTTTCCTGCAACCGCACCACTCCACTGACCTCCCTCTAATTCACACACATGTACTCTGTCTTATTCCTACTGACTTTCATTCCCCTTCTCTCCAGCACGTACCTTCAGCTCTCTAGGCTCTTCTCAACCTGCTCACAACTCTCACCACAAATAACAATATCATCCACAAACATCATAGTCCATGGAGACTCCTGTCTGACCTCATCCATCTACCAGTTCATCACCACTGCAAACAGGAAAGGGCTCAGAGCCAATCCTTGATGCAGTCCAACCTACACCTTGAACCAGTCTGTCGTTTCTACTGCACACTTTACTGCTGTCACACTGTCCTCAAACATGTCCTGCACCACCCTCACATACTTATCTGACACACCTGACTTCCTCATACAATTCCACAACTCCTCTCTTTACCCTGTCGTAAGCTTTCTCCAAATCCACAAACACACAATGCAACTCCTTCTGACCTTCTCTATACTTCTCCATCAACATTCTTCAAATAATGCATCTGTGGAGCTCTTCTCGGCATGAAACCATACTGTTGCTCACAGTTGGTCACCTCTTCTCTCAGCCTGGCTTCCACTACTCTTTCCCATAACTTTATGGTGTGACTGATCAACTTAATTCCCCTGTAGTGACTGCAGGTCTGCACATCTCCCTTATGCTTAAAGATCAGTACCAGCACACTCATTCTCCATTCCTCAGGCATCCTCTCACCTTCCAAAATCCTATTAAACAATCTTGTTAACAACTCCACTGCCATCTCTCCTAAACATCTCCATGCTTTTACCGATATGTCATCTGGTCCAACCGACTTTCCACTCTTCAATATAATTCCATAGAATATCCTTCCATAATGAAGTATACAAACAGATGGGCTAACTGTAAATATATATGTGAGCTAAACAAATAGATGTAATACTTAACAGATAACAGACGACTAAAAGAAACAAGTGCATAAGGCTATTAATTATTAACTATACTACTTTTATTTTTGTGTAAAAATAAGGTATAAATGCACAGACATTTTAGTTTGGGTCATAAATATTGTTGATTATTATTGCAGTGATTTGCTAAGCACCTTACCTTCTCTTCTCTATTCCAAAAAACACCTTCCAGTTGTTAATTTTCCCATAGTTATATGGATTCCTATGAACCTATTAGGAAGGGGAAAGATTTTTAGTTTAGAAGGAGTATTTTATTTTTTAGATAAACTAAATGTATCATCAAGCTCTCCTACATACACTCAACACTCTTATCTATACTATGTACAGTGGGGTCCAAATTTCTAGTTAAAATAAACAGAAGGCTATGGAATTGTGTAATATTTAAATAACAAAAGAAAAAAAAAATCTTTTAAATCTTTATCTTTAT
This sequence comes from Silurus meridionalis, assembly GCF_014805685.1. Classification (NCBI taxonomy): domain Eukaryota; kingdom Metazoa; phylum Chordata; class Actinopteri; order Siluriformes; family Siluridae; genus Silurus; species Silurus meridionalis. The sequence continues at coordinate 17,671,574 of NC_060885.1, forward strand.
TTTAAATCTTTTTTAATATTTAAGATTCTACATATTTTAAGGGATTTATAAAAAAAGATCATATTTTCCTCATGCCTAATCTCTTTACTCACCTAAATTCTGGATATAATCTGATATTATGTATAATAGTATTGGTTTGCATTTAATCAGAAAATAATTTACTTTTAAACCCAACTCTGTGTGTATGTGTGTGTTCCTCCTACTTTTCCCCGCTTGGCTAAGCGTCTGGCCTCTTTACTGTTGATGTGCCTCTCAATACTGGTCTCTCCATGGGAGATGAGGACTGCATGCCACAAAGTCAGAGCTCCTAAAGCAATTGCTACCGTGCTGAAGGCCAGGAGACATGTAATTATAAGCAACAAAGTATTTTCATTTTCAAAAGTAAAATCAAAGACCGAATAAACATGCTGCAGAAAAGCACCAATTAAAGTGCTTACCTAGTCAGCACCCACATGTAGATAACACTCTTGTGAAACACCCGGTCTTTAAAGGTGAAAGGTGCTGAAGTTTGACTCTAATAGACAAAAGCAACAGTATGAAAGGCTGTATAAAATCGCACATGCTTGGATATAGTCCCAGATTTCCATATATTTTGTTTATTATTCAGAAAATTATTAATTCTGTGCACTGAAATAACAACACAAAAACTAAGACAAGTGTGAATATATTTCATGTCAAATTTTGGGAATCTACAAATTGTATATTTTTATTGTGAATTTATTGTAAAACCAAATATTATGTTTCAAAAATTGTATTTTACTTTTTTAAAGATTATTATGCCGATATTGTAAGACGGTTGTACAAATTTCAAGCTTATATTACCAGATAACCTCCAGAAATAAATGTTTAAATAAACAAAATGTATAGAAAATTGTATGTCTATATTAATTAAACTTGGGATAAATTCGAACACAATCAACAGTTATATTTATTTGCCGACAAGATTTTTGCAAACAAGTCCACACCAATATATATATATATATATATATATATATATATATTGTATATACTAATTTGTTAGTGAAGAAAATTCAGTGGCTCACACAGGTAATTGAGAAAAACAAAATTAATCTAGGAAGATAACAGTGAGAATGAGAATAATGTTCACCCTTTTGTCCACAAAATAAATGATTTAGTTAATTTGGTGTACAAAGCTAATTATTTTTGTATTTATAAAACAATTTGTTTCTTTTTAAACAACAGAATCACTTGATCAGTAAATTTGTTTTCACTTTACTTGGAAATCAAAATCAAAACTAGAGCTAAGAGTATCTCAAAAACATTTTTGCAACTGTCTAAAATAGACCTCATCTCCAAAATGCCCAAATATTAAGCTATTAATGTTGTCAACAACAAATCACTGGCTAGCAAATGAACAGGAATAATGCACCCCTAGGGGCTCCTGTGCCACCATTTGCTCATTAATTTCATATAAATTTTATCTTCTTGAACACAAAAATAAAATCTTAACTACGATTAAAATGTCTAATGTAAAACACTGGTAAAATGTTTGCTTTCCATAATTTAAATGCAATTCGTTTCTAAAGGTGAATGACCATAATTCTTAAATAAGACAATGCTCCTGTCCACACTGTAAAGACAAAGAAAAGGTGGCTTTAGGAAAAAGTCTATCAGGCTCATGTTTTGGCCTTTTTGGATATAGAGAATATTTGGTCTCACATTAAACACAAAGTAAATACTCAACTGTTTGAAGACATCGAAATTAAATGCACCAACATCGACTATTCATTCTGTAAAAAGCTGTCTGTCAGCTTATCATAAGTCATAATCAAAACACCAAAGATAATTTAATCATAATAATTTGCTGACCAATGATTTTGTTAATAAGATGATTAAAAGCTTTACATTTTTCCCTTGCTTTTGGCCAGGACTGCAGATACTTGCCTACCTGTTAAAAATATGGCATAACAGTTTTAAAATAAGCATTATATAAGCAAAATAAACTACTAGTGGGATTGCAGTTATAAGTAATAGCGAAGGCAAGTTATTTAAAAAGAAACCACTGAAAAAACTAGAGGATGCTAGTTCTTTATATCAATAAAATAATAATATTCTTTAATGAAATATGCCGTGTTTTCTATCTCATTTATAGAATGATTGGTAAACAGGTATCCAAAGCATTTATGACCTTTACAACTATACAGCCAAGAAAATTCCATAAAACGTGTACAAATACTTACAGCACACATAGCCTGGGGTTTGTTTTAGAAACGTTGTGTGTATATTTTTGTATAAACTAGCATCCCCGTGTTACTCTCATTCTTGTGACTCATGCATCTTGCAGGCAAGTCTGGAAGATGACCTCAGAAACACCAAAATGAGTAAAAATAAATAAATAAAAAAAGTCACATGGAAAGCCCCCTACATAATGATACCTTCAAAGTCAGAGTTTCTTGAGGAAGGATTCCTACCAACAGACCTACACCAGTCACTGGAACCCCCTGTTTTTCCATGTCCATGTGCTTCATTTGCTATTTAGTGAATAGAGAGAGAATTGCCCGATTTTTAGCAGAAGAAAGAGAAGAGAAGCACAAGTACAGAACAAGCACATCTATACTTATGGTTTAAAGTACAAGTAGTAGTTGTGGTCTTACATCTAAAGCATAATATGCATCCATGAAGAGGTTTCGGCCACTGATGCTGCAATATATACAGCCAAGAGTCATGAAAAGACAGAAGGAGAAGAAGTAACGGTGGTTGAAATGACCGACACAGTTGTTAAGCCAAGCTAAAAAATTCAGGTTAAGGTTAAAGTTTAAGCGTATCATCAAAGCAAACTCGTATCAATATATCCAGTAATTTCAAGGATAATTTCCTTGGTTTAGTTGATCAACAATGCAGATCAGTATATTGAAGCTCACAGGCTAAAAACTGTTTTTTCTTTCTTATTTTCTTATATTGAAAACATTCAGATTATAGTTTTCTTAATGCTTCAATATGACTTAGCCGTTCAAGCGGCTGAAAGACTGCAATTAATGCCTCAAAGGTGCTGCAAGATTATTATTCACTAAATGATTTCTGATGGTGTTCCATCTCTGTACACCAGATTCAAAAGAATAATCCATTTATAAGTTCAAGTAGTTGTGCTCAATTTTGGAAACCACTAAGGGTGCATTACAACTGGAGTGGGATTGATATTGGATTGATGCTGAGGTTTTTTATTCTTTGTGAAAAGGATACGACAGTGATGGTCCATTTTCAATATACATCTGCACAGAAAAGCCACTGTTAACAGCATGCACTGGATCAAAAATACATAAATGAATATATATATATAAAAACATGCAGTATATGGTTCTTACGTTTTGCAAATGCCGCAATGATGAGTTCTTGCTGGTTTGGGCATTACACATTTTTTGCAGACGGACACAAATGCAACATCGGTCTTCTAAAAGTAAAAGAAAGCAATCATTAAAAAATAATAATAATTTGAAGTTAAACACGATCAAGGTCTTTTCACTAACTTTTTCTATATACTTGTTTTATAAGTTCTGAACCTTAGGAGGAGATCCAGGAGATGTCGTGGTGGCCTTGTAGTAATGGAATACAATCATTACCAAGAGCCAGTGTCCGTAGCTTAAGTGCCATGCTAACCAGCCGACAGAATATGTCTTAAGAGCCAAAGGCAGGAGGCACAAATACGCAACTGAGAGGACGGAGCTGGTGAGTAGTACCACTAGAATAACAAAGACCTAGAGGAGGAGGAAAAAGAAAACATTTTACAAACAAGCATCCTTTAGAAGATGACAAACCAATATGTTATTGACCATTTTATAAAATCGAAACCCATTTTATATGAAATGCTTACAATCCCGAACCAGCGGGTAATAACTTCCACCATCCAGAAGACCGGCTCAAAAAGGGAGTCCGTCACAAGATCACAGTTGAGGAGAGAGTTGTGGCCGAGGGAATTAAAGATAAGTCTGATGTAGCTCAGGGGCTCCCGCACTCTCCGTGGCAAGCGGCTGTGACTGCGTCTGGAACAGTTGCGCATCCATCGCACCAACCAGTGCACAGCACAGGAGCACAGCCGCATTCTGACCTGGGAATACAAACGAATTTATGATTCGCATACTTATACCACGGTCAAAATTCTGAGCTGTAACTTGACCCTCACCTATATTTTGGATTGTAAGTTAATTTTTTTCTATTGTAGCTGCACCAACATTGTTGCCAAATTACATCCACATGGTAGACATGGTAAACATCTCACAATATATATACTGAAAACAAAGTACCAAATAACAAATTGTGCATTTTTCCTTTAGGTTAAAGATGTCGCTCGTGTTCGTGTTCACATACCGCAAAAAACAAAAAAAAAACAAAAAAAAAAACCCAAACCTCTGTTTTTGTGCTCAGTCATTCACTCTGGGATGAAGAAATGGGCACATTTTTATAGAAATTATTTAATTTTGAGTAGCGCTTCAGGACTCGCACCTATCATTTGCCACCCTGTCACATCAAGAAGACAGACAATCCATGTGTTTCAAACTGCAAACCGCTACAATTTAATACATTTAGCAAGATTTACTAAAAAAAAAAAAAAAAATAACAAAAAAAAAAGCTTTATTATACATATTAAAAAACATCTCACCACAGAGAGCAATAAGATCCATGGACTATTAGCCTTTCTGTGACACTTGTAAGCCAATTAGTAGAAGTATTTAGGGATGCAGTGATAATGATGATGGCCTGAAACCCTGAATCAGTATCAAATCGGATTTAACATGATCTGATCAGGTTACTGAGGTGATGACGTAAAAGTGGATGATGTTGACTGACTCGACCATCTTCTTCCATTTAAAAATTAGGACGTAAAAAAACACAAAGCCTTCCTAGATATGAAATTCGAGCGATTATAAATTCAGTAATGAGATCATCCAAATAACTGACCTGAACGTTTTCTCCAAACAAGTCTATGATGACTCTTTCCTACTACATGCATTAGTTCCCATTTAAACACAACACACCCAGCAAAAACAGAGCGATGCTCGATCAGAATTTACTGAGTTACTGATTGGATGGTCAGGGGTTCAAGCCCTAGTATCACCAAGCTGCCACTCATGGGCCCTTGTGAAAAGCCCTCAAAGGTGCTTTATCATGGCTGACCCTGCGCTCTGACATTCTAGCATCACAGGGACATGTGAAAAAAAGAATCTCAGTATGCTATATTGTTCACATAACAAGTATAAAGCACCTTTACCTTAAAAGCAACACAAGAAATATTTTCTAACGTGAACAAGAATCAGCTCTGACATCAGTTCTTTTTATTTATTTATTTATTTTAAAGTGGAATCACTGTAGCACTAACAGCAAATTGCATTGATGGCTTTTATTTTCCAAAGTAAAGTCAGTTTGCAGGGTTTAAACAAAATGAACATGGTAGAGGATTAGAAGTACTGATGGGAGCACTCACAATCCGTAACACATTCGATTCTGCTCTGCTGTACCTTGTCTCAATTCTAAGACAAAAAAGCTTTAGAAAGATAAAATAAATACAAAACCTACTTTAATATACTGAATAGGGTGTTATTAAATAAATCTATAATCTGATAAAATAAACACTCCCAGGGCGTTAATACTACTTTCCCTGGATTGCTGGGTGGGTTTGCCAGATGTTTAATCTTCAGACTGTCACTGTGCATTGTGTCATGCATGGCAGATTAATGACGAGCCCCGTATTGCGCATGCGCCTTTCATATTTCACTCATTAATAGAAATTCAAGTGACGTCATATTGCATTGTATGCATTTGTTGCTTAGTCCTTTATTGTCTATTCGTTTTATATCTGTGTTTAAGATGTTTTATTTGAACAACTAAAAAATAAGGTCGTACTACAATGAATTGAAGCCTGTCTGGTAAAACGCCGACTTGAATTCGAACTAAAACACAATATAAGTAAATCCTGACATTCTGCATTCCGCACAGGGCGTCAGCTGAATCTTTAAAAATGTCTTTATGAATGCAGTTATTCCATAATCAAGCCCTGACGTGTGCATTCAATCTGCAATTTAATTTATAATACTGGATTTATTACGCAGGATATCAAAATGTACAATTCGAGCAGATCTGTCACAATAAAACAATGTGCCATTGATTTTAACAGCCACCTGACCAGAAACAGAGAACACATGATTATGGTTGTTATTATTATGGATAAATTCGTATTTTTCAGAACCTCACCCGAGTGTGTTCCTCTGGTAAAAGTAAAAAAAAAAGCCAGATCAGATCACGATGCTTCAAATGACAGCTTTAAACGAGGACATCTGTCATCATGTAGCCAGTTAATCCAGCGCGTGAGGATTTTTCCCCCAGGTTCGGCTCGGCTCAAGTCTGTGGGCTGGAACTGCGGTGGATTGTGGGAATTGTATTGTTGTCGTTCGCACGATAATATAGCATGTAAATAACACCATGATTGTGAGAACTGTGGACAAAATATGCGTATACAAACGCACAGTAACGATTAGTACATTACATTTTGTTTTAAATTGTGCGGTTTGTTTTGTTTTTGTATTAATTAATACAAAAAAATGTATAAATGAAAAAAATATATAAATAAAGGACACAAAACCAGGAAATAAAACGGCAAAACCTAGTCGCTAAAATAAATATTAAAATAATCGAATAAGTAATAATTAAAAAATGCACAAAAAAAAAAAAGATTAACACTTCCCTGTCAACGTGCAAGGAAACCCGGAAGTTCCGCTGGAAGCATTGTGGGGCTTGTAGTTCAGTAAATCACCGCGACAACGTGGACAAGTCAAACCCTTCGCTACACTGTGATGGCGTTTAGTTTTAATTTCGATATTTCATCACATATTGAACAGAATGATAGCAATGTAACTATAAATGAGAAAGAAGATAAAGGAAATCAGGATACGGCGAAGAAGCAAAGCCAGGCTGAGGTGAATAGCCAGCTAGCTGCACTGGAGAAAGCATGCAGCACTTGATGTTCCTTCTATATGTTGATTAAAACTATAATTTTATAGACTACCATCAGATATCATGATTTATATGAACTTTTCTGCATATACAGGAAATCAATGTACCGAAGAAGGTGAAGGAAGCCCATGAGCATAAACATGCCCCAGATCTTCTTTCACACATTGAGAACTCAGTCACTGAGACAGTCACTATAGGTGCATTACCACCTCTCCTTTACCTCAATGAGTCAGTATTTGAGCAAACTGCCCCTGAGCGAGAGGATGCTGAGAAGGTCCTGTCTCAATCCATCACCCAAAACTCTGATCTCATAACCGGAGTGTATGAAGGAGGTCTTAAAATCTGGGAAGGCACCCACGATCTTCTCGAGTATGTCGATGATGAAGGGGAGATGTTTTCTGGGAAAAAGGTGCTGGACCTGGGCTGTGGAGCAGGACTTCTTGGCATTCTTTCGTTGAAGAGAGGCGCGAGCAAAGTCCATTTCCAGGATTATAACAGCACTGTGATCGAGCAGCTCACAATTCCAAATGTATTCCTTAACTGTGAGGAAGAGGGTGGTGATGAGAATAGAGATGAAGAGGGTAGCCCTTCATCTAAACAGAGATCTGTGGAGAAAAACCATTCACTCGTTGATCGGTGCAGGTTTTTCTCAGGGGATTGGACTTCATTTCTCTCACTGATTCAACGTCAAGATCCCACCCTCAAATACGACCTCATCTTCACTTCAGAAACAATCTATAACCCTGAGTACTACACTTCTCTTCATGATGTGTTTCATAAACTGCTTGCTGAAGAGGGAGTTGTTTATTTGGCAACCAAGTCTCACTATTTTGGAGTTGGAGGTGGACTGTATTTGTTCGAGAGCTTTGTGCAAGAAAAAAATATCTTCCAAATCAAAACTTTAAGGGAAATGGATCAGGGACTAAAAAGGCATATTGTTTCTATGAGGTTCAAGAAATCACCTTCATAGCACTCACTTTCCTTGTATGATCATGCAAATGAGTAAAATGAATAATATTTTAAATACAGGGACTTTGTCATTGCAGTCTTGAAGATTAAAGGAAAAGACATTAAATATGTTCATGTTGAAATTCTTGCTATGTGTCTGATTTTAATGCTACTGTGTGAAGTAAAAACTGTGTTTTACTCTTATTGTGGTAAGTTAGAGGTAGTAAGGCACACTGATCTCACATGGTGCCTAACAGTTGGAAAAATTAAATGAACTCGAACATAAGAGACAACAATCAGGTTTTGCTGTTAGCACTAAACATGTGCTTTTCTTTACCACCTCACTTTCCACCATGTGAACCAGTTGTGCTGAGTTAGCATTTTAAGAGTTAAATGAGCCATTGACTGTATTCACATAAAGAAAGCCAGACAGATTAAAGGACTTAAGTGGTGCTGTATCGCTCTTACAATACAGATACAATAATCAAAGACTACTGCTGCATTGGTCCCCCCTTACAAGTGGTAATTCATGTTTTAAATGCCTTTACACTGCAAATTGAACAGGTGAAGTTGGGAGAATTAATGCTGCCATGTTTGTTAGAAACATGCTTGCCAGCTTCTTCTCAACGAACTGTAAATGTAATAAACAAATATTTGTATATAATTATACAGTGATAATCAAAAAGCTAAAAACTGATCTTTTGTTTACACCTGATGCTATGAGCAGTCTCATTTTGATTTGATTAAATAGGAATTAAAAGTCAAGAGGCCATTTTTTCTGACTCTAGGTTTAATATAGCAGACTATCAGCAGATTGTTTCCCTACTAAAATGGTCTTATAATGATGCATGACCTTCATCCAGGATTTTTCCTCAATGTTGACTTTGACCTTTACAATATTTTACTACATCCTTGCATTACTAAACATCCCTCTGAAACACAGGGCTGTGCAGGCTGCCAGTGAACAAGTATGAAATGTAGTGCTGATAATGTTTTGTATATTATGCGTTAAAAATAGGTTTCCAGAGGTAATGGTGATTTGTGTATTGCACTTATTTGGCTTCTACTCAGGGTAACACTAATTCATTATAGTATTTTAATTTTTGACAACATGAAGAAAAAAAACCGTTTGGGAACAAAAGTGCCTCATGTTTATTCCTTTCAAAGTGCTTCACATCCAAAGACAGACTAATTTAGACAAACATGTTAATTGTTAAACCATTTGTTTAAATGTACAATCTGATTACACATTACAGTAAACTCTGCAGCCTAACGCTCAAATTCCTGGTCCATGATGAAATATGATTGTATTTGGTTGTAGGTTGTCGAGACTGATTTGATGGTCCACAATGGTATTTGGTCAATAAATATTTTTCGTAACTACTTTTCAGTCGGATATACTCAAGAACTACCAGTGTGACAACACTAATATACAAGTTTCCAAACATGCACTGAATCAGGGTGTATAATGAATTTAGCAGTAGCTTCTTTTAGAGCTTTTCAGTGCTTTTAAATATTCGGTTTATGGAGACCAACTACTTCTTAGCCTTGCCCTGTGCTGCCACAGCCTCCATGGCCTTTCGCACAGTCTCCTCATCTCCCAGGAACTGCATTGGCTTGATGGGCTTCAGGTTTTCATCTAGCTCATAAAGTATGGGGATGCCTGTAGGGAGGTTGAGCTCCATAATGGCTTCTTCAGACATACCTGTATAATACAGACAGTGGTTTATTTTACAGAGGTAATCAATACACAAATTAATGCTCAATCTTGGGTATTTAGAAAAGAAGTGTAGTCTAAAGTGTAGAGGACACACTGTAATTGCTAAGCTTCACTGCAGGAAAATTAAGCAAACAAGATTAGATTCTGAAGAATTAATTGAGTAAATCTGGTAGTTTTGCTTAATAAAATTTATAAATGAGGCCCAAGGTATTTGATTCTTTTAATACATTTATACATAAAATTTCATAGCCATAAATGTAATTTATTCAATATGCAAACATTAATAAAATACTGGTTACATGTAATGGCTTGAGGATAGAGAACGCAACATACCTTCCAGGTGCTTGACAATGCCCCTCAGGCTGTTACCATGAGCAGCAATCAGCACCCTCTTGCCCTGCTGGATTTGAGGAACGATCTCTTCATTCCAGAATGGAAGTGCACGAGCAATTGTGTCCTTCAGGCTCTCACAAGCAGGCAGCTGGTCCTCAGTCAGGTCGGCATAGCGCCGGTCCTACAGACAGATGAAATTTAAAACTCTTGACTGTAAATAGAGCATACTTATAGATTTGTGCACTTTCCAACATGCCTTATCATCCAATTGCACAATTCGGTTCAACTTTGAACCACACTGCACAAATATACCCGTGCTCACCTTGCTAATAACGCTGTAGTAGTCATGGTCTGCCACCATGGGAGGAGGTGGGATATCGTAGGAGCGCCTCCATATCTTCACCTGTGCCTCACCATGCTTGGCAGCAGTCTCGGCTTTGTTTAAGCCAGTCAGGCCACCATAGTGGCGCTCATTCAGGCGCCATGTCCTGTGCACAGGAAGCCACATCTGGTCGATACCATCCAAAACAAGCCATAAGGTACGGATGGCCCTCTTCAGAACAGAGGTGTAGCAAATGTCAAACTCAAAGCCAGCATCTGAAAAGGAAAGAGGGTATCTTAAATGTACAGGATCATGATGTGACAGCTTTCATGATGTGTTATTGAAATGCGCCTGGATTAAGAGTATGAGTATAAAAAGAACGATCTGATCATCAGGATTGAGAAATACAGGTCTGTAAGGACACATGAAAGAACGCACGTTCGATGCAGCACGTTCACCGCCGATCAGACCCGCCCCCCTTCTCGCTATTGGTTGAAAGAGAGCGAGTGGAGGAAGCCGATTAGCCCGAATGGAAAGAGACCATTTGACAGACGTTGAAACATAGCGGAAGATGGAAAAATACACCTCCTTCACTTGAACCATTTTTTTTAACTAAGTTTAGAATGAAAAAAGGTTCACAGTCATCTGCAAATTGCTGTCACCTAAACCTCAATGCAGACTTTCATAAAAAGCGCCGATGATTTGCGGAACAAGGGCAAAGTGCTTACTGGACGGTGAGGTAAGCCTTTCTAACCAAACCCAATCATTTATAACTGAGAAACTTAATTACATCCAAAATATTTTTTATATAAAATAAACAAAAAACAACAACCACAAACCATGTAAAGCCTGTCCGCCTCTCTTGGCCTCCTGAATCCCAGTCTCACTAAGGTCAGCATCAAACCATCCGCAGAAGCGATTCTCCTGGTTCCAGCAGCTCTCCCCGTGGCGAATCAGCACTAATTTATGAGCAGCCATTTATATATAATCTCTTTTTTCCAATATTAACTGTACCGGGTAGCAATTAAGAGCACACGAGCTGAAATCGTGCAGGTTGTCGACCTCTACGAAAGCTTGAACATGTACCGCCTCCTTGCTTTAATTGGCTGCTCAGCGTCACTTTCCGCTCAGGGTTCCACCAATCACAGCGCGAAATCACAGCACGAGACTCCCGGAACTTCCTAACGTTCTCCCCGCCCACTTTAGTTACTGCAGAGAGATGTACTGTACTGGGATTTCTCTTATATTCAAATAAAAGCAATTGTATGTTTTCTACTTTTCTGTAGTCTTTTTTTTTTTTTTTTTAACCAATAATTTATAATCGCTGCAATACAATACAATTATATTTATATTAGATCCAGATGACGATGGCGGAAAAAGCGCTGACTGGACAGAACGTTCTATTAACGTTAGAAAAAGGTTCTCACAAATAGCAAAAAAAAATACTAACCTCAGGGAAGGGTCCTGTGTGTGTCCAATGATAATTATACTATAATGTGATTCTGTATAGACAGCATGCGAAGTTATTTTCAATATTATACGATTTAAATCTTTTATAAAGTTATATTTGTATATGTAATAATGTGAAGCGCTGTACTGTTTTATACGCCTTGTATATAAACAAGGATAAAAAATGTTATTTAAACTAATTCCATTTGTTAAGCATTGCTGTCAAGCTTTTGTTTTATAAGCATGTACAGTACTTTAATAGACTGTTTCGGAAGAGCAACAGTGTGAACTCAAATCTTACAAAACAAGGCATTAAAGGGTTACAGCAAGAGGGCGCTGTTGGCTAACAGCACTAGTTATTAAAATACAGTATTTTTAGGAGGATGTTGTATTTTTACGTTAAGTTGACTGAGCCAAATCCTGTCTTTCAAACATAAACACGTATCGGTATAAAGTTTTATCTTTATTTTTTCCTAATGTTTTAATGTGAATGATATTGGTAGTAAGAAAACTTAGTACCATGAGCAATATAGAATGTGAATCAAACCACGTGCAATATCATACCACGTGCAATATCATACCATGTACAATATCATATTATGTGCAATATAAATAATATTTATATATTTTTAAACACTTCTGTATATATATAATATTTAATATATTTTTCAATTATATTTTATATTTCATTTATGTTTATTTTGTCTTGTAATCTGAAGCAGTCTTTATAAAAAAGATTTCTCTTCAAGATTATAAAGTCTAACCTCATCTTAAACACAGCACTGCATTAAGAAGTGAGGTTGAGGTTGATGTCTTTCAAACCCAGCATTTTCTTCATGCAGCTTGTCAGGGACAGTTGTGTCAGTGGTGTAAACTCTCCTATTAGAATATTTTAATAGATCATTAAATACAAAAAGTACAATTTAATGTATTACAAATGCAACTGCCTATCTATTATTTAGATAGGAAAAATAGATAAAAATAAAGAGAGCGAACAAGAGAGAGAGAGAGAGAGAGAGAGAGAGAGAGAGCAAAAACTTCACCCTTCATCATACACATTATTCCATAGATGATTATATTGTTCAACATTGGTTTAGAGACAGTGGCATTGAGTAAAAGACAGGAGGTGGAGCTGGAGGTAGCAGAGCTGAAGATGTTGAGGTTTTCGTTGGGAGTGACGATGGACAGGATTAGAAATGAGTTTATCAGAGGGACAGCACATGTAGGACGTTTTGAAGACAAGGTGAGGGAGGTGAGATTGAGATGGTTTGGAAATGTGCAGAGGGGGGACATGGGGTATATCGGTAGGAGAATGCTGAGGATGGAGGAAAAGAAGAAGGCCAAGGAGGAGGTTTATGGATGTGCTGAGGGAAGACATGCAGGTATTAGGTTTAAAAGAGGCAGGACAGGGGGGTATGGAGACGGATGATCCGCTGTGGCGACCCCTAATGGGAGCAGCCGAAAGAAGAAGAAGAAGAAGATTAACAGTTAAATAGTCAAGTTGTTGATTAGATTTCAGCCCTCTAACATCATCAAATATAATTAATATAATAATAACATTTTTAAGTTACGTTGCATATAACTTTGCATTTAACATTAGTCTATTATGAAAAAAGGAGAAAAAAATTATAGCCAAAATCAAAGCTTTTTTACTTGGAATGATTACACAGAACCTGCAGTCTCATACTATGAGCTTAATTGTAATGTAGAGGCCTGCCTTCAAAGAGACTACAATGCCCATTACTAAATAGCCATTACAGACTTACAGGCATAGCAACCCTACAATTTTCACCTCTAGAACATAACAAATGCAATAATTATCCATCTTAAAAAATGTTATGCATAAAACAACAGACCCTTTTTAATGCACAGTGAAGGCAAATTATGTATCGCATTGTCTACAGAAATTGTCTACAGACGTTACATATATGTATTCAGATTACAGTATTTGATTAACAGGTGAGATCATGGACATAGGATGTAATGATCCGCATAGCTAAAACAATCCACCTCCCTTTAAATTTCACTTGGTATGTTCTTCACCTCATGTGCATCAGAAATTTCCACTAAAGAACATAGCTTTTTTATATGAGTATGTAATTTTAAAATTAATTTACACAAAATATTCCATAATGAGAACACTACTACTTCTAATAACATTATTAATATTAATATTAGTAATATAATTAAGTTTCTGTCTTTGTGGGGTTTCACATGTATTCCTCATATCTGGGTTAATTTGTTCTGGTTCTCAGTGTTCTTCCATCTGCTGTGCTTCTTACAAGAATCTTCTCTAGTGGTTAATAAAAATGAATGAATGTCACATTAATCATATCTGAGCTGTTTAGTGACGTTTAAACAACTTATTGCTTCATACAATCATGTACTTTTCTTTTACAAACCGGGATATTCTTTGTTTCATGAAATCAGAATGTATCAATGTTGTTTCCCGTTTTCCATCCTCCATATCTGTGGGTGTGACCCTCAGAGGGAAGGATGGTTAGGGTTTCAGCCATCCCTCTCCAACTCTCTGAACCTCCTCCTGTGGCTGCTGGAAGGAAAAGAGGGGGAGGGAGACAAAGCCTTCCAGGCAACAGCCACAGAGGAAACGGAAGGGACGAAACAGAAAACTAATTTCAAAACTTCAAGTCTTTGCTCAAGCATTGCTGTCTGGGATCATCTTCACCTTTTTCAGATTTTTCTACAGACTTGGTTTGAAAATTCAACCTTTGTTTCTAATCTGCAGTTGTTTCTGTGCTTGTGAGGAAAAAAAGCCTCCACCCTAAAGAGAAGGAAGACCGCTAATCCACTGTGAGGAGATGTCCCCCCAGCCACAGGTGACAAGGAATTTCCAGGAGTTCCTCAAGAGCTTCCTTGGGATTGTACGGATCCTTCAGATTCTCCTGGGAGCTGGTCTTTGGGTCACTGTCGCCTCCAGCAAGTATGAGGGCTCCGTTCACTTTGTGCTCTTTGTGGCCGTGCTCTTCTGGCTTCTTACACTCGCCCTCTTTTTTCTCACTCTGCTGAACAAGCAGGACCTGGTGCCCATCCTAGGAGGAGATCGCTGGTTGTTAACCAATGTGATACATGACGTAGTCGCGACATTGCTTTATTTGTCTGCGATTGGCATTATGATCTACAAAACGTCAAAGAACTCCTACTGCAATTTACCACATTACAAGCACCCGTGCCTGTACACCGTCTACCTCACTGGCTCCGTGTTCGCCTGCCTGACTGCTAGCGCCTACCTTCTCACAACCATTTACGGGTCCTGCAGAAAGTGCCGGGGTGAACAGACTGTGGTGTGAAAACCCAACACAGGACACATGAGGGATGGGGGAGGGATACTGCTCTTTCTCACAGAGAGCCCTGAGAGGAAGAAAAACAGCCCTTTTGCAGGGCGCACACAGCTGGCTTATGAAAAAAAGATCTTTCAATTACTTTTAAAGCAAAGGGTTTGATCCCCTTATCTCAGGCTTCCAGGTTGGTCAATTTTGTATAAAGTAATTTAAACTCATTTATACCTTTTAGCTACATAGATATGTACTTTATTTTATATTTGTACTACTCAACAAGTTATGTAACACAGTTTCATGTTTTCTTCTATGTGTTGTCTGTCACAATCACAGCCCAACATGCAATCGGATTCGCTGAGTTTGTAGCATTTTGAAATCAGTTTTTATGATCACATAAAGAAGTGTCTTTTTCTAAGCATAAGATTGAAATGGTGGTGTATGTGTGCAGAGTCTAGCAGAATGAATCATTTGTCAAGAATGTATGACAATATCCTTTGCTTAACAGCAACAATGTTATGTAAAAGTGTCTATAAGTATTTATATCTTACACAGAGCAAGTGTCAGTTTGAAGAAATAATGAATAATAATAATAATAAAAAAGATCATCTGAAAATCCTCTCTGTCAGTAGTTGGGGGGAGGGGGTGGGGGAATTGTGAGTTTTGGCTATTCTAGTTAAGTCCAGATAAGGCTAAGAGACATCAGCCATAATAGCATTCCAAAGCAACCAGACTGCTCCTGCACTCCAGACTGAGAACGATTTGAGTAGATGAGCAAAATGTGTTTGTTTAGGCCCCATATGCTCAATTTGTTTTGTTACATATTTTAACCAACCTGCAAGATATTAGTCTTTTAATAATATGGGGACCAGAATTATAGTAAAAGAGAGTCTCCAGAGAGAAAGAGGAGGAGTGTGTTAGTGTTATCTCTGAATAATGAGGGTGGGCATCAGATTTATATCAGCATTTATATCTCCTACTCATTTTTCAAAGAAATTCCCGTTTACTTACTGTTGTTTAAAAAGACTCAAATTCAGGTAAGTAACATATATCTGATTGTGAATTGCTTATTGTAGCTCTAAAAAACTAGAAGATAAACTAGAATTAGAAGATGTCTATCTGTTAATACCATAAAAGGTATTGCAAATGTAAGTACTGTAGCCCTCTTAAGTTCAGTGCTAACTGCATAATCACTGTCTCTCTTGCAAAAAAGGAAGCCCTACATGAACACTGATCCCCAGAAATCAACAACACATGCCATTTTTTTTATATTCTTATTTTTAGTTGTATGATGTTGAACATTGGAAAGTGTTAAAAGACTCCATTCTGTTTCTCGGCTTGCGTCTATGACTCGACTAAACATGCCAATAAGCCTCTCACTAAAATTTCCCCCCAAGCAGCAAGCCTGTACAATGCACGGTCTGTTCCTCACAGGGTCAGTTACGGCCTTGAAACTCTCTGAATTCACAATTTTTTATGTACTGAGCAAGGAAAAAATTTTATTCTCTGCTTCTAAAGGCATACCATTAACATGTGAGCGGCTCTAGATAACAAGTAAAAACACATTTTAAGCCAGAACAAACTTTATGGAAAAAAAAACTCTTTCAGCAGTAGGTATATTAACTGCTCAAGCGTTTCCTGTATGTACCCAAAGTGCAAATACAACAGTCTCAGTGTTATGGCTTAGACAAGATCTCTTTGAAATACAGTTAGAATTTGCTTCATTAAATAAAGCATCTGATTATCATATTTTAGCGATTTTCAAATATTACCATTTCACTGAGAGAATTGAAAGCTAGTTTACCTATGTACTGGGCTCACTGAATATTCTTCAGTTAATAATAGAAGTAATTATTTGAGGACCATAATAAACTACAAATGGCTTGTATGTGCTTACACTGTTCATAATAACCACCAGAGCAGCATACTGTGACTCCAAACAGAGCTCTTGTGTATTCCCAAGACAGACATAACACCAGTGTGTGTCATAAATTTGTATCATTATAGTGTACATTTCTGCAGGACAGCTGCTGATGAATAATCTTTCATTAGAAGACCTCCACCCAGAATAATAGTGTATCCGGCAGAGCTTCGATGAGATCAGGGCTGCACATGTGGACCCCGCCAAGGCAGCATTAACCACACACTCCACACTGTGCTGAGACACACATTCCTCCAAGTGACGCACGCGGTACAGGATAAAATACACCGAGAGAGACAATCGGATGAGAAAATTCTGAGACCCAAAGAGTTATTCAAACATTTTAAATGTTAATGTGATGCAAGACTCCAATGAAACGGATACCCTTGTTTCACTGCTGCCTGGATTTAGATCCAATAACATGCAGCCATACACAATACAATATGCCATCTATGATAGTGTGTTAAATTGTTCCAAGTATTGTTTAATTTTTCAGTAGAACGTTACTAAGAACACATGCTTCCGAAGATAGAATTGGTTTTGTGAGTAAAGAGGAAGTTACGTTACATCCTGTTTCTTAGGTGCCATGTTTCAGTTGAATGTGGTAGAGGGAAGGACAGATTGTGGGATGGACATGCTATTTATAAAATTCTGGAAATACCAAGACTGCAGATTTCACTGCCAGCCTGTAGCAGATGGTAGAAATGTCTTATTAATTCCGGGAACATTTTGCCAATTGTACTTTGTGTACAACGTGCTATGAGGACAAGAATTGAGCATAGATCTGTAGGTGCCAGCTTTCTGCTAAACCAACATTCGCAGTGACTTCACCTTGTTTTTCCACACTTCTCAACACTGCCATGGGAACTTCAAACACATGTCTGTAATTGAGTAAACACAGGGAGCCTGAATGACTAAACCACCAAAAGGAAACTAGTATTTGTTATTTATTCATTTATTTATTTTTGTAAAAGAGGCCTATTTGTGGAACAGTTGTAAAGTTAAATGTTCAAAATATCAACATCAGAAGACTTTATTATTTTTATTCTGTCAGCCTAATTTCAACCCAATACTTATCATTGTAGGCATTATGTCACGTTCCTATGATAAATTCAGCAGATTAACGATCTGAGATACTTCAATGCTATTATGGTAATGATATTATTTAAAGATAATATGGGTCCACACACACACACACACACACACACACACACACACACACACACACACACTAGAAGGAGCCATGCTTTTTATCTTGTGATAAAAAAATCACAATCACAAAATAAAGAAATTGAACCAAATATCTAATAACATTTGACTTCATCTCTCTGCACCAGAGGACGTGCTGTTAATGAAGAAATAATGCACAGCAAATTTGTGTGATGCTGTTGATATCCCTGAAATTGTATTCATCTTATAGCATAGATGTATGGCCATGATTAACATTTTTACTGAATGACGTGCCATATTTGAACTGCTGTTCATTCCAGTATTTAGCATTTTTTTCTCTCTCACAGCTTGTGGTATTTTCTGCCTGTCTGGGAATCTTAAGGATTTTGCAATGATGTGTCAGGGTGGTCGATCGATCGATCGATCGATCGATCGATCGATCGATCTATCTATCTATCTATCTATCTATCTATCTATCTATCTATCTATCTATTCTATCTAATCTATCTAATCTATCTAATGTATCTATGAACGTTTGTGAACAACTGACTATAAGATTTGTATCCTTTTTGAACATCCCATTCCACACTTAATCCCCATTTGTTGTTATAATAAAATGCACTCTTCTGGGAAAGTGTTTCACTATATTTTAGAGTATGGTTGTGCAGATTTGTGCTCATTTAGCCGCAAGTAAAAGCAAGTAAAGATGTAGAGACCAATCTCATGACAATCATGCGATTTATTGCAATTAAATATTTTAATCGATTGACAGCCCTAATATTAATATGACCTGAGGTCCAATTACCAGCGTGCCACTAAAACAGGTAGTAGTTGTTTTATGCGTAGTTCACTCTGTTAATCAACTATTCACTTTTAAATAAAAAAGTCTCAGGCACGCCTATTCTTCTGTGCTCTTTTTTTACTGCACGTGCTGGTGCATTCAAATGGCGTCTCACACACAACTTATAATTCTTACAATACATGGTATGCCACATCCTGCTGACCCTATATAACATTGTAACAGTAGTAATTGCTACTTTTTACTTAAGCACATGTCAGAGTTTAAACCTCTTTACTTTACCTTGAGTAAAAAATTACAGTCAGTACTTCAATCTTTTAGAGAGTATTTTAAAACATCAGTATCTGTACTTCTACTGCATCTGTTCTTCTCAACACTAATCTCAATATACACTCTCAGTACTGCTCTTTTGGTCTGGCCATTGCTGAGTGTTAGCAAGGGCAGTTATGACAATTGTATACATATGCAAAATAATCTTCTTCTTCTTCTTTCTGCTTCTCCCGTTAGGGGTCGCCACAGTGGATCATCCGTCTCCATAACCCCACCTGTCCTCTACATCTGCCTCTTTCAAACCAACTACCTGCATGTCGTCCCTCACCACCCCATAAACCTCCTCCTTGACCTTCCTCTTTTCCTCCTTTCTGGCAGCCCAAGTCCCTTCTCTGCACATATCCAAACCATCTCAATCGTGCCTCCCTCATCTTGTCTTCAAAATGTCCTACATGTGCTGTCCCTCTAATAATAATCTAATAATTTCTAATCCTGTTCATCCTCGTTACTCCCAACGAAAACCTCAACATCTTCAGCTCTGCTACCTCCAGCTCCACTTCCTGTCTTTTACTCAATGCCACTGTCTCTAAACCATACATGCCAACATTGTAGGTCTCACCACAGTACTAGTACCTGGACTTCTCCCTCCGTCACACTTTTTCTTCGCTGCACAAATCTCAAATGAACTTGTAAAACATGGAATGGAATTATATGGAACTATAAAACCATCTTGAGCACTCTGACTCAACCGCTAACAAATGTTTTTGATAAGCAGTAGAGTATAATTGCCAAATGCCTCAGGAGATGATCTCAAATTAAATGCAAATGATTTTTTTCATGTAACACTGTGAATATGTCTAGTAGGTCCGTTCTTTTACCTTTTTTCTTTTTTCTTTTTTTCTTTTTTTTACAGTGGCCAAATTTGTCAAGCATAATTTTTTATGGGTATTACAGTTCAATTTTTTTTTTTTTTTTAGAAGGTTCCACTGCATATGTGTTTTTAAAACGTGTCCACTAGAGGACGCTAGAAGCTTTCTACTCCACTGTATTCAAAGACGTTTTATATAACAGCCACATTGTACATTGTATGATGGGTCCAAATGAACTGTTCAGTTATCCCAAAAAGGTGAAAATTTGAGTTTTTTTTCCATTCAGGTTTAAAATATGTAATGATTGTTTATCTGGGGCCAGGAAGATTGTGAAGGACCTGAGCCATCCCTACATTGGACTTTTTTCTCTGTTGCGCTCAGGGAAGCGCTTCCGCTCCTTGAAAGCAAACACAGAGAGAATGAAGAGGAGCTTCTACCTGCAGGAGACACCCGGCAACTAGTACCTGGACTTCTCTCTCCGTCTCACTTTTCCTTCGCTGCACACTTACTTTTGCACTATTGTATGTCACTTTAACTTTGGACTGGCACAACACAGTGTCACTTCATGTCACCTGTTTTATTATTATTTTTTTTTATCCTTATATTCTATTTCTATTTTCCATGTTTCCATGTTGGACAGCAGTAGAAAGCATTTCACTACATGTCGTAACATGTGTCTTATGATATCATTTATCTGATATCATACATATGTCAATAACATATCATATATTGTTACTTTCAGCATGAATTATACTTGATTTCTTGAAAACTTTGTTCCTCAGCTTCTTACTCTGCAGACATATGTCTTCTTTCAAATGTGACAATGAAGATTCCAGACAGCTTGTCTCCCATTTCATTTCTAGTTATTTCCCAGTGTTGCGTCTGTCAACAGCCTCATCACTCATTTTAAATCATTCCACAAGAATGAGCTGTCTAAGAGAAAACCTCAAGTAAATACGTCGCAAAATGAGATTTCAAACACACAGAATCAACATGCACAAGAAAATATACAGAAATTGATGCAGTTCTGAACTTGTGTTTAATTATATTGCTGGAATTCAATGTATTAAGTATTAACATGGCTTTTACACACACTGTTAACACAACCCACAATTAAATAAAACAAACAAACAAAACCCATAGAGGAACAGTAAGACATGTACACAAAATAAGCTGAAAGAGGATTACCGAGTTAAGTACTCAAAGTTAATAATTATGTTATGCTCTAAATACCTGATTTGTAATTGACAGACGTTAATTTAAACACTTGAATCCACAAGTTGAGTCAGTTGAATCACGGTTCTAAATTAATGCGCTGCCTTACAAACAACTGATACAATCCTAACATGCAATCCTAACCCTAACCCAGAGCGAGACAGCTTTTGTAAATGCTCTCTAATTACCTTACACTGCTACAGAGATGATTTTTGCAAAAAAGCTTAAACATATAAGGTGATTATGGCAATTTTGTTAAATAAGCTCAAGATAAATTTGACAAGCTAGAGAACTTAACGTTAAATAAGAGTGGAGGAAGGTGCACACGGGTGGACTATGTTCTATGTAGGAGATGCAACCTCAAGGAGATTGGAGATTGTAAAGTGTTGGCAGGGGATAGTGTAGCTAGACAGCATCAGATGGTGGTCTGTAGGATGGTTTTGGAGGTGAAGAAGAAGAGAAGGAGAGTGAAGACTGAAAGAAGAATAAGACGGTGTAAACTAAATGAGGAAGACTGTAGTGTGAGATTCATGGAAGAGGTGCTGGATGATTGGGCAACTACTGCAGAAGTGATAAGGGATAGAGCTAAAAAGGTACTTGGTGTGACATCTGAAAAAAGAAAGGAAGACAAAGAAAAGTGGTGGTGGAATGAGGAAGTGCAGGACAGCATAAGGGGAAAGAGGTTGGCAAAACAGAATTGGGATCGACAGAGTGATGTGAAAAGTAGGCAGGAGTACAAGGAGATGCGGCAGCAGGTAAAGAGGGATGTGGCAAAAGCTAAGGAAAAGGCTTATGAGGAGCTGTATGAGAAGTTGGACACTAAGGAAAGAGAAAAGGATTTGTACCATTTGGCCAGGCAAAGAGACCGAGCTGGGAAGGTGCAAGTTAGAGCAATAAAAGATGGAAATGTGTGACTAGTGAGGAGAGTGTGTTGAGAAGATGGAGAGAGTATTTTGAGCAGCTGATGAACGAGGAAAATGAGAGAGGGAGAAGGTTGGATTGTGTGGAGATGGTGAAGCAGGAAGTGGATAGGATTAATAAGGAGGAAGTAAGAGCAGTGATTAAGAGGATGAAGAGTGGAAAGTCGGTTGGACCAGATGACATACCGGTAGAAGCATGGAGATGTTTAGGAGAGATGGCAGTGGAGTTTTTAACAAGATTGTTGAACAGAATTTTGGAAGGTGAGAGAAGAGGTGACTATCTGTGAGCAACAGTATGGTTTTATGCCGAGAAAGAGCACCACAGATGCATTATTTGCTTTGAGAATGTTGATGGAGAAGTATCTAGAAGGTCAGTAGAAGTTGCATTGTGTGTTTGTCAATTTAGAGAAAGAGTACAACAGGGTACAGAGAGAGGAATTGTGGTACTGCATGAGAAAGTCAGGTGTGTCAGAGAAGTATGTGAGGGTGGTGCAGGAGATGTATAAAGGCACAGCAGTGAAATCTGCAGTAGGAACGACAGACTGGTTCAAGGTGTAGGTGGGACTGCATCAAGGATCGGCTCTGAGCCCTTTCCTGTTTGCAGGGGTGGAGGTATGTGCTGTAGTGAAGGGGAATGAAAGTCAGTAGGAGTAAGACAGAGTACATGTGTGTGAATGAGAGGGAGGGCAGTGGAGTGGTGCGGTTGCAGGGAGAAGAGGCGGAGAAGGTGGAGGTGTTTAGCTACCTGGGGTCAACAGTGCAAAGTAATGGAGAGTGTGTTAGAGAAGTGAAGAAAAAAGTGCAGGAAGGGTGGAGTGTCTGCAAGAGTGAAAGGGAAAGTTTACAGGACTGTAGTGAGACCTGCAATGTTGTATGGTTTAGAGACAGTGGCATGGAGTAAAAGACAGGAGGTGGAGCTGGAGGTAGCAGAGCTGAAGCTGTTGAGTTTCTCATTGGGAGTTACGAAGATGGACAGGATTAGAAATGAGTTTATTAAAGGGACAGCGTATGTAGGACGTTTTAGAGAGAAGGTGAGGGAGGCGAGATTGAGATGGTTTGGAGATGTGCAGAGGAGGAAGATGGGGTATATTAGTAGGAGAATGCTGAGGATGGAGCCACCAGGAAGGAGGAAAAGAAGAAGGCCAAGGAGGCGGTTTATGGATGGGGTGAGGGAAGATATGCAGGTAGTTGGGTTGAAAGAAGCAGATGTAGAAGACAGGGGGGTATGGAGACAGATAATCCGCTGTGGTGACCCCTAATAGGAGCAGCAGAAAGAAAAAGAAGAAGAAAAAGAAAACATAACGTTAAAATGAAAAATATAATGAAAAACAGCAATGCAACAATGATTTAACACCAACAGCTCCACTGTTAGTATTTATGTGGCACATCTCTTTCTTTCTTTCTTTCTTTCTTTCTTTCTTTCTTTCTTTCTTTCTTTCTTTCTTTCTTTCTTTCTTTCTTTCTTTCTTTCTTTCTTTCTTTTATTTCTTTCTTTCTTTCTTTCTTTCTTTCTACATACCTCACATACCTCACAAGCAAGAGTGTAGTTATACTAAATGTTGTTAAGGCTGTGAAACAACACATAAGCACACAGATGTTAGTGTGATATTGCTTAAAGTATTACAGTTAAGTGAAAAATGTATTTAAACATTGTGCAAACTGATATTTCAGACACAATATGGTCAAATGCTCTGTTTTTTATTCCGATAGACTGAATAGATCACAGAAACCTAGTAGTCAATTTTTAACTCTCAATAACTGTACTCACTATATAGCTAGCTAGATTATCTTGATTTGTGCATTTCCATTGATGGTGCTTTTGCTAAATCTGTTTTTTCTTCTTCCTGTTGTATATTATAGAGTAGTTGACTTGTATAATTGACGTATAATTAGTTATATAGTGACCTGTGGATAAGAAAATGTAAATTAAACCATGTTTTGCACTAGTAATTTGTGTCTTGGCTGCACATGTTTGATTTACCAAAGTTTACTGAGCAAAATTATCCATAACCTCAATATTAGATTCATTGATTTGCTTTGTTAGAAGGCTGTGCCATTTACTGCAGGCATTCATTATGCTAGAATTATATTTTGGTACCAAATGCATTAGGTCTTGTACATGAAATTACAGCAATTATTTATTACATTTTCTGTATTCATACAATCTAACATAATTGCTTTTTGCGCAAAAAAATTTGTTTAAATTAGTACTTTTTAGTGTAAGAAAATAAAAATAAAACCTTAACAGAAACCATAGGAAGATATGGTTATAATATTAAAGTAGACATGTACTGCATTTGGAACGATTTATATATTTAGTCTTTTAGGCTATGTCAGATTTACATGTGATGCTTTAAAAGTGGTTGCATGATATTAATCCTGCAGTCACTACTGAGTGCTGCAATAAACAGATAAACAGATGAATGCTCTCACTATGACATAACACTCCTTCACCTGCCTGTTGCCCCTGGCAAAGCTTGCATGGTCAGAAAACGCTGGTGGGCATATGGCCCTGTGTGGGGGCCTAGGGAATTGTTCATGCAATCAGACTGCTCAGGCCGGAGTTTAGCACAAAATATCATGAGCAGATGGACATGTCTGACATTTACCACCCAGAAAACACAGCAAAGAGATTTTTTGTGTGAACAGAACATCGTTACTTGCACATAACTGCAAATGACAGCATGACAAGGGAAAATATCTTAAAATATGAATTTATATAATGTGTCTAAAAAATGTCACAATAATAAAACATAATTCTAGACATTTATACCAAATCCAGGTTTAGTTTATTTTCATAAAAGAAATTTTATTATTAGAAACAGATTTGCCTATTTTTAAACATTTTCTTTTGCTGAGACATTGTATTTTGCAGTGCATGCTTCAGACGTATTAGAATGAGGGCAATGACATTCTGGATTTATGGGATCATTAAAGCACATGCTGACAAGGTTGTTTCAACCTGCTGGCCTTGCATTTGTGGTGTTGGTATTTGTACATAATCTTTCATTTTTTCTAAGGATTTAAAATGTAAATATTATCATTTGAAATGTTCTTTATGCTCTTGCATACCTTCATATTCAATAAATAAATACATAAATAATATAAGGTCCAAGGATTATAGAACTATGTCTAATACCCTTCTTGTACACCAGTCTGTTGCACACTAAATAATTAACTACAGCCAAATGATTACAAATTTGGGACATGGTGAGCAAAGAATGGAAACTTTTTTCTTAGTAGGAGTGAATGTCATTTTCTCAGAGCACAAAACGTAACATAGAAACTATTTCTTGCTGCTTAAATGCCAAGGCTGATTCTTTCCCATGAACTGCAACGGATCAAGACACAGACAAATGCTTATTTTTGGTTTACTTCCAAAAGTAACAAAAAGCAGAACATTAGAATTCGAATTCCCCTGAAAGTCTAAAAGCAGTTAAAATATTTTTAAAGAATAATCTGCCAGATTTTAAAGAACTATACATATAGAATTATATACATTAAATATTGAGTGTACTTTGTTGGAATATTTTCTATAATTTTTATTAGGCATTTTCATTTATTCAAAGTTTATTCATTGTCATATGTACAGAGAGTGTATGCATTGTTTGATGTTGTTAAAGTGCAGGTGGATTGCAGACATTTTGACAGCTTGTATTTTCATTACAAAATGAATAAATTAGGTTTACAGTTAAAGCCAAATGATTTCAAACCGTAGATTAGAGACACATTTATTTTGGATTTAATTCACTATAATCTGAATGATTTTTTTATACAGAAGATAAGGAATGACACACTCTGTTATACTGTTTTTTTTCTATTTGTAAAATAAAATGAAAACAAGATAAATCACAGCAGATTTATTTTTATTGTGATTATACAACTAACAATATTAGTGTGGAAAAAAGAAACATTCTAGACAAAAAAAATACAATAATCTGTTTTCATGTCTATGCAAACGCTTTAATATTGACCATGTTACTTTTCTAAGAATGGATTGATTACATTTAAACTCAAAAGTAATTATTATACACTTGACACCAACTAAGTAATTCAGATAAATCCCAAATAAGGAGCAGCTGTTTCTGTAGGATTTTTGTTGGATTTGGTGTTCCAGCCTCTCATTCACAAATCTGCCATCTGCTTTATATATACATATACAGTAACTTGATGAAGTCTTGTCATTTTCTGGGTGAAGACATACAGTTGGTTATTCTGGGTTAGCAAGATTTTGGAAGACTGAATGTTTTTTGCCCAAAGTTTAAAAGCAAGTGTAATAATATGATAAGAGTGTAAGAGATTTGTTTGACATATTGTCTAAAGGAACTGTTATATAAATAAATACCATACTTTACAAATGTCAGTAGTTATTATACTGCTATCTCCAAAATATGACAGTTTATTTTATTTATTTAAAGATTTTTTTCCATCCCTAGGAATTGGTTTGTTTATAACTGTTGTCCACAATTATGATGAAATTTTAGGCAACAACCCCGAGCTTGTACATAAGCATGAGCATGAATTGGGATGAATTTCTGATGGGTTATGCCAATAATAAAATCACATGAGGCAACAAGATGCTTTTCAATGAAATGTTGTAACAATTAGAAAAGAATGTGAAAAAAATTCACTGACAATGAGAAGAACATATATTGTTAAAGCTAAGTCAGGTTATATGGATTTTTAATCTTTCTGGAGTCTCAACTAACCATTTACATGCTACATATAAATGACATATACAGAAGTATTATGAAGCCTTTTAAAGTATTTTATTTTCTGATGTTTAATCAGAAAAAAGCTGCAGTATAAACACACTGAACTTCAATTTGCTTTCCGTATAACTCTTTTCAAATTTCTGTATCTGTGCCACAAACATTGCCATGGTCAACAATTTGATGTTACTGTGAAATATGAAAAGAAAGCAAGAAAAGCTTGGGAAGCTACACTAACTCAAATAATTGAACAGCAGAGTGCTATAACAGACCAGAAAAAATCCATTGGCCTTGGAAGAAACAATTATGAGTTCGAAATCTCATATAATAGCACTGTCAGCACATGAACATTTTGTCTGGAGCTAAACAATAAGGGTTTCTATGGCTAATTAGTCTTGCAAAAAGCCTAAGTCTAATATCACTTGTGTTATGCTTCACTTTCAGGCAATCTGTTCAATGATTCTGGGGTTAGTGGATGTGTAATGTGAAATTGTTAATGTAAATGTGGTGAAGGAATAATGGTCTGGAGCTGTTTTTTTCATGTGCACATTAAACAGCACAGTTGCTATTGTCTTTGCTTTAGCATGACAATGTTTTTGTACAAAGAATGTCACAAATTCTCTTATGGGAATAGTTGATAATGATATGGAATATGTCTCCTGGACATGATTAGACATGATGTTCTCTTCATCAAAAATCTTAATGAATGGAACACCATTTGCGAGCAGATATCAATAATCGAATTTCTAGTGGAAAGTCCTCCCAATACCCTTGATGCCTTGATACCTTGATTTAAGTTATCTAGTATATTTCATGTAGGGTAGATCAATCACCCACACTGTGTATTGCAGTTTAATAGACTTCAAGAAGATGAAGGTAATGCTCATTGCAGTCTCATGACAAAAGTAAAAGATGAATTGACTCCAGGCCTGGATTTCATCTTTCTTGATTGTGGAAGAAGTCATAATGGCTGATGGGCATCTTATACAATCAGGCTTGCTAGTGAAATATAATATACAGCAGTATTTTAATCTAGTTCAGCGTCTTTATTTTAGGATTTTTTTTTTTTTGCACAGCATCCACCATGGAATAGTGCTCCTATAGGTAAGTATAATACAGTACACATATAAATGTTTTATTTATTTGTGTATTGTTTATTATTTGATCTATCTATCTATCTATCTATCTATCTATCTATCTATCTATCTATCTATCTATCTATCTATCTATCTGTCTGTCTGTCTGTCTGTCTGTCTGTCTGTCTGTCTGTCTGTCTAGCTAGCTAGTATTTATTTATTCACTTATTCATTTACTTTGCTATACATAATAACACAGGGCATCTATGTAGAAGCCTCAGCATTTTGTGATTTTCAGAAAATCTGTAATCTAAGGCTTATAATATTTGAACTTGCTTAACATATTCCACTAACACAGTTAATCTTTTTTTAAATATGGTGTTTTTAGGAAAAATAAGAGATATCAGAATCCTGTGTGAGCATATGCATTGTTAGATGGCAGATATTTTATATATATATATATATATATATATATATATATATATATATATATATATATATATATATATATATAGTTTTTAATCTACCAGCTACTTTGGTAAGAATTCAGCAAATTGGGATTCTTAACTAGTAGCCAGAAAGGTTTTTTTTATAAGCACAGAGATATCGAGGTGATTTCTTATGATGTAGCCTGGCATTTACTGAGGAACAGCGAGGGGAATAGAAGGGCCAGGACTGATAATATCGAAGGTGTAATTTTAAGCAAAATATTTTGTTGGAGAAAATACAATACAATATTGTATACAACGCTGATTAAAACCTGAACCCTCGTTCAAATCTCAAGAGCCCTTGAGGCAAACAATTATTCATTTAGTAATGCATATGATTTAATAATATTGTCCATTTAATCAAATACTGTACATCTTAATAGTGCATCCTTACTATTTACATAATAAAATGAAATCTTATATTAATTGTTTTTCGCTTCTATTGGAAACGTTTATTAATTTAATATCGTTATCAAAGTTCATTATTGAATGTTAAGATGCAATGCAGAAACCCAGCCATTATGGTTGCATAAGCCAGTGCACTCTTAGTACCAATACCAAGCCTGGATAAATGGAGAAAGTTAGAAAGGGCATCCAGCATAAACGTGCCAAATCATATATACGGATCACAAATCAGAATTTCATACCGGATCGGTCGAGACCCGGGTTACAAGTGTTACAAAGTTACGGCTTACAAAAGTGTACATGTGCCGAGGAGGGACATGGGGTATATTGGTAGGAGAATGCTGAGGGTGGAGCCACCAGGAAGGAGGAAACGAGGAAGGCCAAGAAATTTTATGGATGTGGTGAGGGAAGACATGCAGGTAGTTGGATTAATAGAGGCAGATGTAGAGCACAGAGTAGTATGGAGATAGATAATCTGCTGTGGCAACCCCTAATAGGAGCAGCCGAAAGGAGAAGAAGTAGAAGATTATTACTACTACTACTACGAATACTAATACCAGTAGTCTTCTTCTTTCGGCTGCTATGCACATGTACTCTGTCTTACTCCTACTGACTTTCATTCCCCTTCTCTCCAGTGCATACCTCCACCTCTCCAGGCTCTTCTCAACCTGCTCACAACTCTCACCACAAATAACAATTTCATCCGCAAACATCATAGTCCAGGGAGTCTCCTGTCTGACCTCGTCCGTCAACCTGTCCATCACCACTGCAAACAGGAAAGGGCTCAGGGCCGATCCTTAATGCAGTCCAACCTTCACCTTGAACCAGTCTGTCGTTCCTACTGCACACTTCACTGCTGTCACACTGTCCTCATACATGTCCTGCACCACCCTCACATACTTCTCTGACACACCTGACTTCCTCATACAATACCACAACTCCTCTCTCGGCACTCTGTCGTACGCTTTCTTTAAATCCACAAACACACAATGCAATTCCTTCTGTTCTTCTCTATACTTCTCCATCAACATTCTCAAAGCAAATAAGGCATCTGTGGTGCTCTTCCTCGGCATGAAACTATACTGTTGCTCACAGATGGTCACCTCTTCTCTCAGCCTGGCTTCCACTACTCTGTCCCATAACTTCATGGTGTGACTGATCAACTTAATTCCCCTGTAGTTACTGCAGGTCTGCAAATCTCCCTTATGCTTAAAGATCGGTACCAGCACACTCCTTCTCCATTCCTCAGGCATCTTCTCACCTTCTAGAATCTTGTTAAACAACCTGGATCACTAGTCTACACATTTCCATCTCCATCCTTTATTCCGCTAACTTGCAACACATCCTTCTCAGCTCGGTTCCTCTGCCTGGCCAATCAGTACAAATCTTTTTCTCCTTCCTTAGTGTCCAATCTCTCAGCTCCTCAGATGCCATTTCCTTGGCTTTCGCCACATCCCTCTTTAACTGCTGCCGCATCTCCTTGTACTCCTGCCAACTTTTCTCATCACTCTGCCGATCCCACTTCTGTTTTACCAACCTCTTTCCCTTATGCTCTCCTGCACTTCCTCATTCCACCACCACATCTCTTTGTCTTCCTTTCTATTTCCAGATGTCACACCAAGTACTTTTTTAGCTGCCTCCCTCATCACTCCTGCAGTAGTTACCCAATCATCCAGCACGTCTTCACCACCACTGACCTCTTCCCTGAACCTCACACTACAGTCCTCCTCCTTCAGTTCCCACCATCTTATTCTTCTTTCAGTCCTCACTCTCCTTCTCCTCTTTTTTGCCTTCAAAACCATCCTACAGACCACCATCCGATGCTGTCTAGCTACACTGTCCCCCACCAACACTTTGCAGTCTCCAATCTCCTTCAGGTTGCATATCCTACATAGAACATAGTCCACCTGTGTGCACCTTCCCCCACTCTTAAAGGTCACCGTATGATCAGCCTTCTTCTTAAAATACGTATTCACCACTGCCATTTCCATCCTTTTAGCAAAATCTACCACCATCTGTCCTTCTACATTCCTCAACTTAAAACCATACCTACCCATCACCCCTCATCACCTCTGTTCCCTTCACCTACATGCCCATTCTACATGCCTATTCTCAATCTACCACTTCATCTAAATCACTCCAGAATCTCTCCTCCATCTCACAGCCGACTTGTGGAGCATAAGCACTGATGACATTTATCATCATCCCTTTAACTTCCAGCTTCACGTTCATCACCCTATCAGAAACTCTCTTCACCTCCACAACACTCTTACTGTACACTTCCTTCAGAATCACACCTACACCATTTGTCTTTCCATCCACTCCATGATAGAACAGTTTAAACCCACCTCCAATGTTCCTGGCCTTACTCCCTTTCCACTTGGTCTCCTGAACACACAACATATCTACCTTTCTCCTCTCCATCATATCAGCTACCTCTCTCCCTTTACCCGTCATAGTACCAACATTTAAAGTACCAACCCAAACCTCCACTCTTCTACACTTCTCCCTCTACTGCCGTCTCTGTAGATGTCTTCCTCCTCTCTTTCTCCTCCTTCAGCCAACAGTAGCCCAATTTCCACCGGTACCCTGTTTGTTAACGACACCTGTGGCGGTCGTTGGTAACCCAGGCCTCGACCGATCCGGTATGAAATTCTAATTTGTGATCCGCATATGCGATTTGGCACATGTTTTGCGCTGGATGCCCTTCCTAACACAACCCTCCCCATTTATCCGGGCTTGGGACTGTCACAAAGAGTGCACTGGCTTGTGCCCCTAATCGCTGGGTTACTACTACCAGTAGTAATAATAATAATAATAGCTCATGCCATATGCCGGACAAAAAAATCCAGCATCCCCTGAAGAATATATTTTATATATATTTTCATTTAGGGAAGGAGTCTTCAGTTTCAGTGCTTGTATCAGAAAAAAATGCTGTTCCTTTAAAATTTTTACCACTGCTCATGAGTTGGTTTTATTTCTTTTCTCCAGGTGCTAAAAATACTTAGCTTTGTGCCAGGTCATATCACACCAACCTTTAGTCATTTTTTCTCCTATAACACCGTAACCTGTTTTATCAGAAATTTTCTAGCAATTTTTGTTTAAAAATGTAATTTATGTAACAGACAACACCTTTGTAGATTTTTTTCATTAGATATTTTTTTACTTTACACTCTGGTTTTGCAAAGTTTATACAAATTACACTTCCGTAGTTGCATATCTTTTACAGAACATTGTTATGCTGTGATTTCAGATACTCCCACAGGTGTGTTACCTAGAATGCACATCTGAATCTACATTGCTAACATGACCTTAACCTTGTATGTTAACCGATTAACTGAAGTTCCCTTTCAGAAACCTGAGCTGTGTCAACAACGCTTTGAGAACGTTTCCGTGTGACCACGCTCTGAATCACCTGTGTAATCTGTCCAACAGAACAGTAAACATCACCCCACTAGTGACCAGAAAGCTATAAGAACATGCACATGCTGTAAAGACAGCGTTAGCTTCTGTTTGTTCAGGCAGCGCTCTGTTTGTGTCTGTTCTACAAAAGGTAAGGTGCGGTAAAATGTTAAGAATGATTAGCAAGCAATCTTTCCAGCTTTCAGCAGTGTGTGTGTCACTTGCCAAAAGGTTGTCTCCCTCCACCCTAAATGTTTACGTGTCTGCTATTGCAGCTTATCACGCTCCCCTTGCAGAGCAGTCACTAGGGAAAAACCTGTTAGTGACACGTTTCCTCCTTGTTACCTTGAGGCTGAGGACTCAGGTGTTACTCAGAGTGCCTGTATGGGACCTTGCCATTGTCCTGGAGGCCCTATCTGAGCCTCCTTTGAGCCACTGTCTGAGGTGCCGTTGAAATTTTTCACAATCAAGACTGTGTTCCTACTGCCCATCTTTTTCTTTGAAGATTGTTGGGGATCTACAGCCTTGACCTTTGTGCCACTTATGGCCCCTCTGTCCTTCGACCGAGCTGTGTACATCCACCCTAGGCAGGGATTTGGTCAGTCTGGCAGTATTGGACTCCATAGCATTGTTGACACAGCAAGAGTTTCTGAAAGGGAACATCTCTAAGGTACGTAAGTAACCCTGGTTCCCTGAGGGAACGAGACGCTGTGTCTCTTTGCCACACTCCTTACATCCCTGCATCCCTGCGAGCGCTTCCTTCAGTCTCGAAGCTAGTGCCGTCTCCACCACATGTGTTCTTATAAAGCTTTCTAAGCGACGTTACCCCGCTGATGACGTTGCGCTGTTCTTTTGGACAGATGATACACGTGATTCAAAATGTGTGGTCACGCAGAAGCGTTCCCTAAGCGTTGTTGATGCAGCATCTTGTTCCCTCATGGAACCAGGGTTACATACTTAACCTAGAGACGTTCTGTTAGATGTGATTTACTATAATGCTAACAAGTGCAGTAGTGTTTTCATGTGTGCACAAACTGGAAGAATTTATAAATGTAAAGTTTAACCTAAGAAATTTAGGAAAAACATGGTAGATCTATCTACATATTTCTTGGATTTTTGGGTAATGTCTTTATTTTTCTTTCTTTTAGCAAATAGAAAAGTAGCAATATGTTTTGGTTTGACAGATTCCGTTTATGGTCTAGCAGGTTATCTAACTAATTTTACATGTAAAACTCAAGAATAAATAATCTGTAACCTTTCTCATCATCTGTGGTGTGTGGACAAATGTGATAAAAGCTACCTCATTAGTGGTAAGGTTAACTTCAGATGACCTCTTGATTCTCTGTGTCAATGAATTGTGAAGCAGAATATGAGAATCTGTGTCAGGAAGACATCTTTACATTACAGTGGGAATTTACTTATGTCCTAATGTTCTTGGAAACCCAGGCTTTCCTAAAGTTTTTTATCAGGGCCATGGAAAACCATAAACAGCTGTAATCAAAGGTCAGTGGATAAAAGAAAGTTTTAAATGTTCATGCTTTGTATTTAAATGTCTAAGTCAGTGGGACCACCCTCAGTGCTTGTAATAACACACAGATGGTCACATGCCATCTGTGGATTTGTAAGCCAATTCAAATGTGTTGTCATATAGGAAAGTGGGGACCAGTTTATTGGTAGGATTAGTACATTATATGGCCGAAATTATGTGGACACCTAAACTTCTTCTTCTTTCGGCTTCTGCAATTAGGGGTCGCCACAGTGGATCATCCGTCTCCATACCCCCCTGTCCTGTAAATCTCTTTTACCCGAACCACCTGCATGTCTTCCCTCACCACATATATAAACCTCCTCTTTGGCCTTCCTCTTTTCCTCCTTCCTGGTGGCTCCATCCTCAGCATTCTCCTACCGATATACCCCATGTCCCTCCTCTGCACATGTCCAAACCATCTCAATCAAGCCTTCCTCACCTCGTCTCCATAACGTCCTACATGCGCTGTCCCACTAATAATCTTGTTTCTAATCCTGTCCATCCTCGTCACTCCCAATAAAAGCCTTAACATCTTCAGCTCTGCTACCTCCAGCTCCACCTCCTATCTTTTACTCAATGCCACTGTCTCTAAACCATACAACATCCCAGGTCTCACCACAGTCCTATAAACTTTCCCTTTCACTCTTACAGATACCCAGTTAAATTTTTAGTGTAAAAGAGCACAAGATAAGTGAAGGGCAGATACTTGACTAACATTTAAAGTTTTAATCTAAAAAAAAACCTATTTTAAAAATATAAATTATCAGTTATTGTTTTTCGTTTACTTATTCGTGGCCTAATTTCTTGGAATTTGCCTAATTTCTAGTTTCTTCCACTGGTGTCATTATATTTCTTTTCTCAGAATAAATAATGAATAAAACATGTTACAAGCATGGAGCCCCTTTGGATGCCCAATGGGGAGTATGTGACCAATCATTTCAATTCACATCACTTGCCTCCTCACTGTTGGGGCTGCTGTGTTGTGGAGTTAAATTATGAAAGAATTCTAGAAGATTTATAAAGAGGCTATGATATAAATGTTTGTTTTTTTTCAAACAGCAATAAAAATACAAGTCTTTGAAATAAAATAAAGTCACAAATTCATATGTAATATAAAATCTCCTTTACTGTAGTCTTAGTTAGAAACAAAATTCTATTAAATTTTATTTGTATAGCGCCTTTTTCAATTGACATTGTCTCAAAGAAGCTTTACACAGCCAAAGAATGAATAAGGTTATATAAAAATTTTTATTGCCTATAAGTTTGTTCCTTATAATTGTTTATCCCTGACGAGGATCAGTGGTGACTGTAGCAAGAAAAAAAACTCCCTTAGATGGTATGGGGAAGAAACCTTTGGAGGAACCAGACTTAACAGGGAACCGATTCCCATCTGGGTGGCACCAAATATCCATTCATTGTAGTTACACTGTTGCGGTGTCTAGTAATAGGTGGGAAATGTAGAACTATTCATGCAAACTGTCCTGAGCCACTGCAGTAGACTGTTGACATTAATTATCCGTCAATAAAGGGACTTCATGGATCTTTAGGCTGTAAATGTGGAACTATCCCCAGCTGTGCAGGGTGGTCTCAATTGAGGACTCCACCCAGAAGTAGGACATCAGGATAAACCAGGCAGAGCCGAGCAGTAGAAAGGACAGGAACACTGGTCACTGGAACCTCAGAGGCATGTTTACTCGACACAGAAATAGAGAGAGAGGGAGAGAGAGAGAAGAGGGGTGAAAGGAAGAGAGAAAATAAAGATTGTTAAGCATTCTCATTGTTCCATTGTTTCATTGTTTAAGGACACTATACAGTGTGATCAAAGTGTAAGTTGGGGCTCCAATGAAAAAACAGCTAAGACCTGAGGCAGACATGTGTTTTCATTCCAGATTTGAACAGTGAGACTGTGTCTGAGTCCCAAACACTAATTGGAAGGCTGTTCCTCAACTGCAGGGCTTTGTAAGGGAAAGCTCTTCCCCCTGCTGTATTCTTTATTATTTTAGGTACCAACAAATATCCAATCTAAATAGGTGTGGGATCATAATTAATAAAAAGTTTGCTCAAATACTGTGACGTGAGACCGTTCTGTGCTTTATACCTTATATTGGCCTGTAGTTGGACAGCTGACAGTTGTTAAGTTCAGGTTTTTAATTAGGGGGTTGATAACTGCCAATTTGAAAGATGTAGATACATAACCAGTGCTAGTTTATTGTATTTAGAATAGGTTCAATTACTTCTGGAATTATCTATATAAGGAAATATGTACTGTAGGTAAAGGATCTAGAACATAAGTTGATGATTTTGATCTGGAAATAAATTTAATTATTTAATTCACTTGAATGGGATTTATAGTATCATTTGGATTTGAATAAATAGTATTTTTGTCTGATGTTTTTAACTTTATCATTAAAAAAGTTTATCACTGCCTATTGATGGTTAACCCCATGTTAGTGGGGTGCTTCTATTCCTAGTTAATTTTGCTAAAGTACTGAATAAAAAGCTAGGATTATGCTTGTTATCTTCTATGAAATATAGTTTAAAAGTTTGACTACATTTACATTCTAATTTTCAAATTATCTGTTTTAAGGTGCACATATGATCATTATACCGCAGGGCATTTTTTTCTCTTCAAGTATTACATTTTTAAGGGGAGATACATTATCTAGGGTGTAATGGAACGTTGATTCTAGACATTTAGTAGCCTAGTCGTTCTCTGTGGTGTCAGATGGTGATCTAATTAATGTCGATAACTCTGAAGATTATTGATTATACTTGCTGCAGTAGTTAAGGTGAATGAATTTTTAACATGTTAACGTGGTGAGGTACTTATACTATGACTGTGGCAGATTTTAAAATAGATGAGGTGGTGATTTGAAATAGCTTCAGACTGTAGAGTTATTATTAATTTCTTATATTAATTCAAATGTTAGTATTAAATCCAAAGTGTCAAGTCAAGTCAGGTCAAGTCAAGTTTATTTTTATAGGGCTTTTCACAACAGACATTGTCTCAAAGCAGCTTTACAGAATTTAAGGTTAAAGGTGAACAACTCATAAAATAGCTCAAAAATAGCTCATTTGCTATCATTATAGATCCAACACAAACTTCTCTATACCAGAGCCTTTAAACACTCAAAGAGGTCCAATGTCCAAACTCCACATGAATTGGGATCCCAATGGCTCTGGTACATCTCTAGATGTTTTGGGATGTTTGTGGGGTTGGCATCTACTAGTGTGTCCACCACTATGAGGAGGTCCTATGAAATTCTGATTAATCCCTACTGAATCTAGAATGGCCACAACTGCTGTTTCTAAGGGGAACTCTTCCTGATTATCAAAATGAATATTAAAGTCACAGACAATTAATGATTTGTCTTAGGAAGTAGCTAGATTTAAAATAAAATCCGCTAATTCTACAAAATCTGAATAATGCCCAGAGCTTGCTTTGGTCATCTTTAGCACCAATAAAAGTATTGTTTATCTTCATACCTACTTAGCATTGATGCTTTAATAATCAAACATATTTATGCATTGGAGATCCCTTATAATTAAATCAGTTCTTTTCCTTTTTTTAATGATAAAGCCCTTGATTTATTTATACACAGTATATAATAGTTGTGTAATAACTATGTAACTATGTACAAACATAGCAATAACTATGGCTGGAAATTTGCACATAATGTAAATGGACAAATTAGATCAAAGTAATCATTAAGGAGTTTTTTTTCTTGCATTTATACTTAAACACAATACAGTTTTTAGCATAGGTCACATGGGTCCTGCCTTTTTGGATTAAGTTCTGTCAACTCACGGGTGTATATTGTATTTAAAATGGTCTTTGGATTTAGTTACAAAGCAAAGATGCAGCCATGAGCTTTGTGTCCAGGTAGTCCAGCATGTACCACTGGTTATAGGGGGGTGATTCAAGTGTTAAATTGATTGGGCTCTTAGTGTTCTAACAAGAGGCTTATTAAGAACCCTTTTTAAAAAAGTTGTAAACGCTGTTGTAGAGTTCTTTACAGGGGAAAATGGCTTCTAGATTTTCTGATACATAGTAGTTACTTTTATCCCTGTGGTTACTTTCATCTTCTTGTGCATCATGTGCAGCAAGAGTTGATTGTTTGCTTCAGTTAACTCTGTCTCGGACTGAATCTGGTAAATCGGCTATAATTATATGTGGCTGCATTTTATGCATACCTTACTTTTGCTCTGTAAGTGAATCAAATATATCAGTC
Source organism: Silurus meridionalis (assembly GCF_014805685.1). NCBI lineage: Eukaryota > Metazoa > Chordata > Actinopteri > Siluriformes > Siluridae > Silurus > Silurus meridionalis. The sequence continues at coordinate 17,709,609 of NC_060885.1, forward strand.
TTGCTAATGTATTTAATACAGTGCTTCAGTACCAGATTAATCACAAGCAAGTTAAGTTCTTGGCTCAGTGAAGAAATTGTGATAAAAAAAAAAAACTCTTAAATTAGAAGCTCTAATAGAATCATCTCGCTGTTCTGTATAAACCAGCTGAATAGCCAATTGCACAACTCCAACAGTATATATATATATATTAGCACAATATTCTGTAACCAAGCAGCAAATTAATTCAGCTATAACAGAGCTAGAAAGAAAAGGCATGGGTGCAGTCTTTAGACAAAATCTACCCACACACTTCAGGTACTGAGTATTCGCCTCTATTTTGATTGTAAGCATAATTAAAGATCAACATTCATGTAATATGTGTGAGACTTTATGAACATATAAATGTGATCGTCATTTTTTTAACACACAAATTCTGTTAAATCTTTTATATTCCATCTTGAAATAACATTATTATACACAGAGTGTTTTTATCTTGATAATATTACCAACTGGGATTTTGTGGTAGAATAATGTGTTTTAGTAACACATTTTTCCCTCATGGGCAGACAAAAGTGACTTTTCTTTTCTTTGAAAATATCTGTGCATAGACCAGCCAGATGTTGTACTTATTTGAATTTCAAAACTTTGATGTATATTAATACTAAAAAGCAAAGACATATATCGGGTGTTAGCAAGAATATTGTTCAGAATGGACACAGATGCTTATCCATATTTACGTAAATAAGAATATCAGAATCTATGCTTTGTTACTTATACAATGAAGATCAATATTTTTTTTTCTGGCAAGTGTGAAGACAAAGATACATTACTTTAAAATATCGGCAGAGGTACTTGATTTGCACCCTGCTTGGGACAGATTGTTTTATTTATTTATTTATTTATTTTTTTGCTCAATGCATACACATTGTTGTATTATTTAAATATAGATTTGTTTTATTGTGTTGCATTTTTCATTCTCTAATGAAGCCAACTGCAAGTTCTCTGAGAACAGTTAGATACATATACATTAAATGAATGGGTTCCTGATTTTGCCTAAAAGCGAGGGAACTAATGTTCTTTTTAAATGCTATTTGTTATTATAATTTTATTTTATTTTAGTAAAAGAAATTTGCAATTTTCTATTAAAGCAAACTTTAGGCAAAGTAATAAATAACTCAATTAAATTAACTTGATTAAAATTAAGTAATTATAGGTGGCACAGTGAGTATTGCTGCTGTCTAAAAGGTCTCATGGATACTCATGAGCATGGATTGCTTTCTTTGTGAAATATATAATGTACTGTATAAATGTATATAAATTATAAATAATATATAAAGATATACAATTGAATATCAGCTAAACGAAAGTGGGATCGGCAGAGAGATGAGAAAAGTAGGCAGGAGTACAAGGAGATGCAGAAGCGGGTAAAGAGGGAGGTGGCAAAAGCCAAGGAAAAGGGATATGAGGAGCTGTATGAGAAGTTTTACACTAAGGAGAGAGAAAAGGAGTTGTCGCAATTGGCCAGGCAGAGGGACCGAGCTAGGAAAGATGTGCTGCAAGTTAGAGCAATAAAGGATGCAGATAGAAATGTGTTGACTAGTGAGGAGAGTGTGTTAAGAAGGCAGAGGGAGTATTTTGAGCAGCTGATGAACGAGGAAAATGAGAGAGAGAGAAGGTTGGATTGTGTGGAGATGGTGAAGCAGGAAGTGTATAAGATTAATAAGGAGCAAGTGAGAGCAGTGATTAAGAGGATGAAGAGTGAAAAGACGGTTGGCCCAGATGACATACTAGTGGAAGCATGGAGATGTTTAGGGAGATGGCAGTGGAGTTTTTATCCAGATTGTTTAACAAGATTCTGTAAGGTTTAGAGGAATGCATAATGCATAACGAAATGGAAAAGGAGTGTGCTGGTACCGGTCTTTAAGTATAAGGGAGATGTGTAAACTGCAGTAATTACAGGGGTATGAACTTGATCAGTCACACCATGAAGTTATGGGAAAGAGTAGTGGAAGCCAGGTTAAGAGAAGAGGTGACCATCTGTGTGCAACAGTATGGTTTCATGCCAAGAAAGAGCACTACGGACACAATATATGATTTGAGAATGATGAGGGAGAAGTATAGTGAAGGTCAGAAGGAGTTGCATTTTGTGTTTATGTATTTAGAGAAAGCCTATGACAGGGTGCCAAGCGAGGAGTTGTGGTATTGTATGAGGAAGTCTGGTGGTGGCAGAGAAGTATATGGTGCAGGACATGTATGAGGACAGTGTGCAGTAGGAACAACAGACTGGTTCAAGGTGGAGGTTGGACTGCATCAAGGATTGTCTCTGAGCCCTTTCCTGTTTGCAGTGGTGATGGACAGTTTGACGGACGAATGCAGACAGGAGTCTTTGTGGACTATGATGTTTGCGGATGATATTGTGATTTGTGGTGAGAGTAGGGAGCAGGTTGAGAAGAGCCTGGAGAAGTGGAGGTACATGCTGGAGAGAAGGTGATTGAAAGTCAGTAGGAGTAAGACAGAGTACATGTGTGTGAATGAGAGGGAGGGCAGTGGAGTCATGCGGTTTGCAGGGAGAAGAGTTGGTGAAGGCAGATAAGTTGAAGTACCTGGGGTCAACAGTGCAAAGTAATTAAGTGTGTTAGAGAAGTGAAGAAAAGAGTGCAGGCAGGGTAGAGTGGGTGGAGAAGAGTGACAGGAGTGATTTGTGATAGAAGGGTAAGAGTTAAAGGGATAGTTTATAAAACTGTAGTGTGACCTGCAATGTTGTATGGTTTAGAGACAGTGGCATTGAATAAAAGACAGGAGATGGAGCTGGAGGTGGCAGAGATTAGATTTTCATTGGGAGTGACGATGATGGACAGGATTAGAAACAAATTTATTATAGGGACCAGGAATGTAGGACGTTTTGGAGACCAGGTGTGGGAGGCGCAATTGAGATGGTTTGGACATGTGCAGAGGAGCGACATGGGGTATATCGGTAGAAGGATTCTAAAGATGGAGCCACCAGGAAAGAGGAAAGGAGGAAGGCCAAGGAGGAGGTTTGGTGAGGGAAGACATGCAGGTGGTTGGGGTGAAAGAGGTAGATGTACAGGACAGGGGGGTATGGAGAAGGATGATCCACTGTGGTGACCCCTAACAGGAGTTGGAAAGAAAAAGATACAATTAAATATGAATTATATATCGAATTATAGCCAATGTAATAGTAAATAAAGTATGAATTTATTCATACAAGGCAAAGCAAAGGTGCAATAATATGGAAAATGATAACTTGAGTTTTTTGTGTATGTTGTTATCCTGTTGGATTGTATACATAAGGTTTTTTTTTGAAGATCCATTTTGTACAAGTTCCACATATTGTTTATTCTTTTAATTCTAGAAGTTGTTTGTTCCCAACATAAAAGTTATTTCTGCTAACAGGTTGCATTGACAGGATACCGAAGATAAAAATATGGACTGCTCAATAGTAGATTAGAAGTCCTTCAACTGCTTTAAAACTTACATTTGTTGTACTGCAATCCAAAAGCTCTTAGCTCTAACAGCTTTGTGAAAACTTATTTTTAACCCTGACACTAAAGAGCCTGTTTACAGCCAACACACTGCCCAAAAGCACTGGGCCAAGAATCAACAGCCTGGTCCACAGCACTGAGGCTATTTGCTACAGTGTGATTCAGAAATGTAACTCCTCCTGACAACAGAAGCTCAGCAGGCGCACAGAACACTCATCAAGATTGAATAAACAAATAAGCCATAAAGAAATAATATTATACGAATGAAACACAGAACTGTGATGACTGAATACATAAAAATCATTCAGAAACAATTTTAAATAATCAATATTGTATATATATATATATATATATATATATATATATATATATATATATATATATATATATATATATATAGTATATATATACAATATTGATTATTTAAAATTGTTTCTGAATGATTTTATGTATTCAGTATATATATATATATATATATATATATATATATATATATATATATATATATTTTTTATATATATATATATATATATATATATATATATATATATATATATATATATATATATACTGTTTGCTGTTTGACAGACACTGCAGTGAACACTGAAAAAAGGGAAAAAAATCTTTAATTATTCAAGCGAAGAAAGTAATTACCATAAGACATTAATCAGTTATAAAAAGTAATTACCATAAGACATTAATCAGTTATAAAATTTCCAGTACAGGTAATAATTCTTTTGAATTTAACTAATGGACCAGACAAGTTGCTGAGCCCACAAAGTTTCTGAGATGTTTATGGATCTATAAGATTTATGAATTATTATTTATTTCAGAGATGAACAGCTGCATGAAACATGGAGCAGAGTTAAAAATCATTACAAAAATAAAATATTTTAGATGAGGGCATTTTCCTAAGTCACTGAACACTACCTCTGTTTTACATTGCTGTTTAATAATTATACTATGAAAGTGAATTTAGCCAATTTATTTGGAGGCAAAGAGTTATAACACTAGTTGAGAATTAATATCATGACTATTTTCAGGCAACTTAAACCATTCAACATGAAATCAGCGATACACTGGAGAAACAGAACAGTCAACCACCCAGCTTTTAGAGTGATTACATAAAAAGTTAAAATATATCATCAAATGCCATTGTGTGTGATAGTTTGGGGAAATCCAACTTTAATCTTGAATTTGACTTTATTCCACAACTAAAAATGAAATGACAAAATCATTTAATTCTGAATATAACAATTGAAATAAATATTATATTCACAATTTAAAATCTAAAGTCTAAACTATAATGCATTTTAAAAATCAATGAAAAAAAAACAGAAAAGCAACTTCTGAAGTTTTCTTATTATGGATAGGACTGGGATTTTTTTGTATCTCTCTTTATTTTGGGAATCTGCAACATATTGAACCTACTTGTCAAGAGCGGCCTACTGATATTTTGCCCTTAAGAGGAGGCAGCAAGTCTCTAAAATGTGAAGTGAGTCCCACATAAATGATTGTCAAATGCAATAAGAACCAATGCTGCCTAAAATGTTGTGCTGGAAAAGGTTAATGAGAACTGGTTAATGAGAAATATAAAATCAGAAGTGCAAAATGGAAAGTGGTATAAACATGAGTGTCATTCATCAAGCAGTGCTATCTGTGCCATCCTTGCCCAAAGCAATGCCTTATCATCACAGTGCACACTTTTGCAATATACTGTTATGGGGTTTAAGCATGTGATGTAAACATAGGCATAGTTTAGGTTCAACTTGACCCTGATTGAATTCATTGAATTTTAAGTAAGTAAGTGAAGTGAACATAGTGAAGTGAACATTCTAAGTACAGACACTTGAAAATTTTTCTTAGTCCAGAAATGAAGTAAATATACTACACTATTATCTACCCCAACAATAACTCTTATTAAAATTGCATTACCAGGTTTTTAGAATATATACAGCAAAACCCAGCAGAGCAGTGTCTAAATTCCTATGTTCCTGTATGACAACTACAGGGTATATAAGGACCAGATCTATTAGTGACTTGTTTGACAAGCTTAATAAAACACTGGCTCACTGTTGCTTAATAGTGTGTTACAAAAATAGGAAGCTCATTAAATCACCATGGCTTTATTGCCTATTTTAAAATAGGAAGTGATCATTTGAAAGAAAATTTCTTGAGGGATATTTAAACTTGTCAACACAATCACTTCTTCTGAGCAGGTATTCTAGTTTTCTACAATGACCTTTGTATTTGATTGCTTTCATACTTACCTCAATTTTGATTGGTTTACCTGTTCTAGCTATTGATAAACAAGTCCATGTAAAGAAAATATCACTGCCTTACTTCACCACAGGGATAGTATTTCCAGTTGATAAGTAGCAGTTTTGCCAAATGTAGCAGATGGAGTTCAGCCTCATCACACCAGAGAATCCTTTTACTGATGCTCTCAGAGTCCTTCAAGTGCCTGACATATTTCTTTTACCCAGGAGTGGGTTCCATATACTGTAGCTACTGTACCACAAAAACCTGATTGACTGAGAATGTTACTGACATGGTTGTTTTTTTCTGGCAGGTTTTTCTATCTCCATGGAGGTGTTACAAAGTTTTACTAGTGGTAGTGTTAGTTATCCCATCCCTGATCACCTGATTCACTCATTTATCAGTATGAAAAATAACCACAACAAATAACCCCCCCCCCTCCAAAAAAAAAAAAAAACTGATTCTTATTGTGCTGTCCAGTGCATTGATTCAGGATTTTACATCTGACAATGTCATAAAAAAAATTTCCTGCCCTTCAAAATTTTGAACTTTTCTTTTGTTTAGTGCCTTAAATAGTATTCAAGTGCAAACAAAAGTTACCAAATCCTTAACATACTATAACTGAGTACATCTTTATTTTGTAATGAGCAAAAGGTTTAATAGTAATCTTAACAGATGAAATAATGCATGATGATCAGTAGAGTCTCTATGAGTCTCTATGCACTGTATGAGTAAGGCCTATAGAATCATCCAGCCAGCATTGTGAAGAAAACCCACATTCTGTGCTGCTGTAATTGGTAAAAATTAATGAAACCCCTGACTCTGTCCAGATAGAATTTAACAAAGCTCCTAATTATCAAACACAGATGACTTATTGATTGCAAGACCTGATTAATGCAGAGCATGTGTGGTATGCTGATGAAACTGTGGGTTGTAATCAGGGGACTTTGGGGCTGTACTTACAGGACTTGGGGGACTGATACCACAGGTCTAAGTGTCTGAAGATGGGTCAAGATTGAATTAAAAAGACATGAGAGTCATGAATCAGCGTAGCTGGTGGCTGAGTGAGCCAGAGAAGGAGAATTAAAGCAGAAGAACTCTCTTCACCAGGATATGTTTGGGGTAAAAAGCTGCCAAGCAGCATATATTACTTGCAGATGAAAAGTTGCATTAAAAATTTAACTACAGTGAGAATTCAACTGAAGGTTTGAGGCATGGCATGCAGAAAAGCAACATAAAAAAATTAATCATTTGATCATATTTTGCAGTAGTTTTTTTAATTCAGGAATAATAAAACCATAAACCATAGAAAAGGATTTCTCAGTCTATTTAAGCAATATAGTATTTATTTAGTTTTAGACTCATGGGGCTCTTAGCAACAGCCTACACATCTTGAAACAAGAAACTGCTCTGAATGGTAATGTTTTTCAGACGGGTTTCAGATGATTGTGTATTATTGTGTCTTAGTTTATGTTTGCATTACCAGGTTACAAATGACACATATCAGATTTGTTTTGTTTTAATGTGACATTAAAACAAACTTTTGATTTGCCAATGCACAGATCTGAAATAAGTAAGGAAATAGAATTATGCAAAGAAGCTTGTAATGTGAAGCTGCCTGAGTTGCTTCTGTTGAAATGAGTCTAATCTTTACATAAGCATCACTGGCTTGGGCATAGGCGTATCTATGAATAAAAAGCCTAAACTGTGTCATTGAATCTTTTGACACAAATGTTACTTATGTACGCCACTACACAAGGTCAAAACCACACTTAATTTAATTGATATACAATAGTTGAATAATGTCAGCTTGACTGCATTGGCTTTACAATGTTTTTGCAAGAGGGAAAATCAATCTGGAATCTTTGGTTTTACTGCAGACATAAATGTTACACTGTGGAGGTGCATATTAAATTTTAAGGTACAGTCTGCAAAATAAATATTAAAAAAATTAACTATAGTAAAAGTTAAAAGCTGTCTATGTTCAAGGTCTTCATAAAGACCATATATGAATCCTGTTTGCCTTCTTTTTGCTTTTTGCCTTTCTTTATGCATGGGTACATGTTCTTCTTTAGGTCTTTTGTTTCTTCTCTCATTTTCATTTTAGGTGCATGGACTGTTAGGTACCTAAGGAGGATTTAGGACCTGTCAGAAGAGAGTTATCAGAATTCAATCAAAATATTTTAGTTTTTTTTGTGTGTGATTTATTGTCTTTTAATCTGTTAATTACAGCTGCTGTCTATGGACCCAGGCTCTCATCTCTTATGTTTGCCTGTTTTGATGTTTGATATCCTTTCTCTGAAAAGTAACAGAGGTATACCTATATACTGGCTTTTCTTGATTATTCAAAATCCAACTTTCTAACAAGATGAGATTACCTTTTTTGGATTCTTCTTTTTATTTAATTTATCCTAAAAATAAAAAAAAGTTTACTTGAGCTAAATCTTCCAGCTTTCTAAAAGTTAACAGATGCCTTATATCAACACATTTGTTTGAAGCAAGTGTAGTGGTGCCTGAAAGATATTTTACATCTATTTCCCTCTGAATAAACATCCCACGTTGAGTGCTAGGTTACATACAGCTTGCATCATATTCACTTGACTGATCACTCGACAAATGTTTCTGAGGTTTGAGATGTGTGTGATGCAGTGAGCACTCTGATTACTAATGAAACATATCATAGTGGAGTCTGCAAATTGTCTTTTATGAAAGGAAATTGTTTACTACCTTCAAATAACATGTCTTGCAGTATTAAACACTGGATGCTTATATGATGTAAAATATCTATTGTTAGGCAGTGTGGCTGTGTGTATATGTGTGTGTGTGTGTGTGTGTGTGTGTGTGTGTGTGTGTGTGTGTGTGTGTGTGTGTGTACAAGAATAAATTGTATCCATATACTACTCTCCTTCAAGAGTACTGAATCAAAATTCCTAGGATCTAACTGGCTATTCTAACTTTATACACCATAAGATCTTACAACACACATCAATTTGTGGCTCATTTTTGCCTGTTTGTATAGTTTCAAATGTAACTTTCAAACTTTCCAGATCCTTCAGGCATGACTAAGGGAGCTGTCAAAGTACTAAACACACACACACACGCACACGCACACGCACACACACACACACACACACACACACACAAACAATATATTTTGCCATATTGTATTTAATATATATATATATATATATATATATATATATATATATATATATATATATATATATATATATATATATATATGCACGCACACACACACCAATTCTTATCTCAGGCCATTTCTCAATCACCTTGAGGCAGGACATCTGGAACTTTTTCCTTGCTTAAAATCGCAAAGCTGATCAGTTAAAGACTAAAGGCATTTTAAAAGTCTATTTAGGCTGCTGTCTCCGAGAACAGATAATCTTTCATTTAAATCTTTCAGTTCACATCATCCCACTTGCAGTATCACAGCTTTCAAAAAAAGTTCTCAAAATCTACTTCTACTTCTCTTCTGCTTGTGTGAACTTCATTGACTTTCTACATATGTTCTGAACTGTATTCTAATGTAATGTAACATGATATAGAACAGTGTAATGGTTATGCAGCACACAGTTGTAGAGCTTTGAAGAAACCCAGAATAAATGTCTTGTGTGTTTATTTGTATCACGTGTTGTAATTAGGGGCTAAATTGTTTCCGCTGTCCTAATGTTCCATGTTCCATTAACACTGTTGCATGCATGGGCATTGTTTTTTTTTGACAAAAAGCAGCTATTTTTGCTTTATTTTATTTATGGAAAGGTTAGAAATTCTGGACTGGATATTGCTGTGTAATATTGTGCAAAGGTTTTGTCATTACAGTTGGCTCTGGTGATAAGACTCAGTAGGATGGAGACAGCAAAGTGGGGCATTCAGCTAGTATTTCTGCCAGAGGTGGAATCATAGGATTTTTCTAAGCTGCACTATAATTGTTGCTACTCTAATTTCCATCTGGCTCCTATGCCAATAAACATCATCAAGTTTTATAAGATTCAATGAGCCATAAAATGTTATTATGTGTGCCTGGTGTCTTTGGTGCATCAGTAAGAAAAATTAACATGCTGCATTTGTCCGAAACATTTCCAGGGTGAGCTCCTGAGATCAAATTCATCATTTGACAACTTGACAGTTCTCTGATTTGAGGCAATGAAGCTCTCTGCCAGTCATTTTGAATTGGCTATAATCACAAACAATTCATTCTGCACTAAAAACATTAGCTGCATCAGATGAAATGATGACTTCGGCATGAAGAAAAAGTATTTTGTTATTTCATATGTCAATGGTTTCCAAGGAAGTAGCTTGGTTGATAACAAAATCAAAGTGTCACATCAGTAGACTAGTAAGATTGGTGTATCAATATTAAATGACTTCAAGTGCAGCCAATCATTACTTAGGACTGAGTGAGTTTTTTTTTTAACGCAATATAAACACTATATGACATAAATAAATAATTTTATTAATTGATTGTCAGAGTAAATCATTTTCAATGGGAAAGATGGGAAAATCTTAACATGATTAAATAACAGACTATTGTATTAAATATATAAGAATATAGATAGCAAAAAATCCAAAAGAATATAACATTTTAATAAAATTCACTGTTGGCTGACAGGACACACAAAAGAGATGGAAATGGACCCTGGAACATGGATGAGAAACTAGCACTAGCATAAAGCTAAAAGTAGCTCAGACTCTTGGCACGCCTTAGCATAATGCATGACCTCACGATGGTGAAAACTCCCGTGATAGATTTTTTTGTTTGTTTGTTTGTCTTGAGAACTTTTTTTCTGACTCTGCCACCTTGGCATCTGTTTCCTCTTGGGAAAGTTATTGATCTACAAGCAGAATGCTGAACTTGAAAGACAATTTTATAATATGCTTTGAAACTTAAAAAATGCAACTAGCACTGCTCTCTGATGTAGCAGAGAGAAACTGAATTTCAAAGGTTTAGCTCGGGCTAAGGATACTTTTTCTGTAGACAGAAAGCCTCTTTTCTTTAATACTAAAACTTATTCTGCCAGAAAGGGTACAGCATATGACCTATTTTACTCTGTTCTTTTCTACAAAGGTGTAAAAAAGGTATCAAAATGTACACCCCCTTCAACCACTACAGGATAATAGCATATGTAATAATCTCTCCTCTTCCTCTGTCTCCTGCTGTCTGATGCTGGCACACTTCTATTGCTGTGGCTCATCTATCATACCGTACCTTCTTGACTCATTTTGATAGTGTTTTTTGCTTGGGGTTCTGCAGCATTCTATTGAGACTAGTCTAACACACACACACACACATACACACACACACACACACACACACACACACACACACACACACACACACACACACACACACACACACACACACACACACACACACACACACACATTCAAAAATGTGCACTTTCAAAAACATGAAAAATGTTGAGAGGTTCACTGGGAAGTAATGCCTGAGAGAATGAAGTGTGTATTAGCTGTTTTTTGACAGATGAATAGACATAATAATAGCTCTAACAGCATCTATATTTAGTTTACTCTAGACCTGGCACCTGAAGGGGGATATACATACATATAAGTATTCATGTATTCATAAAAATTCAGTTTGCAAATGAAAACATTTTTATATGATTTGAGAATTTTATTTATTTCACTTGTATACAAATTTAACCAACTTTGATATATATATTTTTTAAACCATGTAATTTCATATTTGACTTATAAGTCAACAAACTAAATTTAAATCCACGAATTAAATCATGTAAGACTAACTTATAAATACATATAAAATAAATTGACTCTTTTACTTGCCTTTTACTGTATAAAAGGCAGGGAGGTTAGAGTAAGTGTGTGACTGTGTTAGCCAATTTAGAATGTACCATGTTTAGGAGCAGTTTTTACCTATTTAGTCTTTTATTTGCATTTCCATTCAATGTGTTTTGTGTTTTTAAATGTAAATCAGCTGTGCCAGGAATGTCTTTGCTAATTCATGAGTGAAAGGTGTTTAGAAAATAAGCTGTTGCAAAAAAACACTTCTAAACAGGTTACAAAAATATTTATAAATAAGGTCTATATTTAAACAGTAAAAATCAGGAAATTTTAAAATCTAGCTTTGAACACTCACAAAATGTACTCAATGTTTCTCCCTGTTGCCTCTAACGTGCAATTTCCCTGCCTCCCTCATCGCCTGCTGATTTAATAAACAGCCAGACCAAAGTAAACACATGCAATTGTTTCTTAGTTTTACTGAGGAAAAACAATTGAGACACGTTGCATTTTATGTGTAATACCTGACATCTTTAAAACTTGAATTGAGGGCTATTTCTTATGACTGGACAATAGGAACTGTAAAAATTTTGAAAATCATATATAAATATGTGTAACTTATTTACTTTCATAATGAATGAAGTATGCTTCTCACTGTGCACTGAAAGCTTTTGCTCCTGTGTTGAAACTGAGGTAACATGAATTTTGTCATGCCTGGGTTTTGTCTTGCATGATGACGAATGATGTAATCTTGTACTTTGATTGGATACTGTTAGTAAAAACACTTCGGCTACAGTGAAGGGGAAAAAACATATGCTAGTCAGCAAAATGACCACTTAAGAAGAAATGTGTACAATGGGGTATTATCTCTGGGGGCAGACCATTTAATCAAAACTTCACTGAAAGCAAATGATTACTGACTCCGGAGCCATGTATTGGATTTTTCTGGCACCGGAAAGTCTAGAACGGCAAAACATTATTTAAAAAACGAAAATAATGAATTTCATCATAAAGACTATGCAGCTCCTTAACTATTTGGATCTGTTGGATGTTTGTGGGGCTAAAGCCTGAGCCTGTCTTTCCTGAATGAGAAATAATTTTGAAAAAAGTAAATGACAGAAGAAAAGAAACAAGCAACCTTCAGGTAAAAGAAAAAGCTACATTGTAATAATGAGTGTCTCATTAGCTAATTTACAGGATAAAAGGTGTTTATTTTTACTTTACAATGTTTGCTAAGTATTTAGGGTTACAATAATGCTAAAAAAAAAGAGAGAGTTTAACTTTTAATGAGCAGTTTATGAGGTTTGCAACATCCCCTCCAAGAAAAAGAAAACATAAACAATAAGTACAACCATAGTCACCTCTATTTAGTATAGAATATAAAACTACCAGATAAAGATTTATATAAATAATTATTTCAGTCATGATATAAGCACAGTATCAAATGACACTGCCTAAAATAATGCAATTGTATAAAACAATACAATTAGTGTGGGTAAAGTTAGGGCAAGGCACTGCAAACTCTGCTCTGTATCAGGTTACTCAAAATCTCTAACAGAACTCAATTTAATCCACCATCACTAAAGATTAAAGGAAGACCTACATCAATACTCCTCTCTGTCCTGGTACTAAGGGAGTGCAGTGAACTTTCTATAACTGTTTGATCTTTAAACACTGACTGAAGACATAACTTTATACCAAGTATTTGAATGAACACAACATTATTTTTCTTGCTGTACAGGACTTTTAGACCTTGGCCTATTTTATATAGCCTGAAGATATTTCTTTTTTATAATAGATAATACAAAGCACTTCTGTAAGTCACTCTGTTTAAGACCTGCCAAGTGCTCTAAATGTAAAATGTAAATGGGAGAACTTAGGTCAACCCAAAGTCAATAGTGAGATGAATAAAAGGACAACTGAACTCTGAGGTAAACAGTCAGGGCTAATGTCTCAGCTTGCAGAACATTTCATTCTTAATATTTCTTTACAGAAAAGAAAATAACGATCTGTCATACCACCAACTTTAAGTTCATGTCCCAGCCATAGTTCACTGTGTTCGATTTAGCATTTAGGCAGTAATTCACCTGTTAGACCTTGACACATTTGGCACACAAACTGAAAAAAACAAAATAAGGCAACAAAACAAACAAAAAACTTAGATACCCTTATGGTTGTCTTTATTAAGCAACATATCTATAAGTATCTAAATACTTTTATCAAAATGCAATTCATTTGAAGGTATGAAATGCAATTTTAGTTACTTAAGAAAAACTTGTGGCGCCATCTTGATTTGATGTCACTCCATAAACTGGCAAGGAACTCAAATTTGAAAAGACTACTTCAAAACCATTAGTAGGAAATCTCAAGTTGAGGAGGTTGGAAATAAGAAAAAAAAAAAATTGTGACTTACAAATTGTCTGTTAAAGGTAACATTAGACTACTCTTTATCCTCTGTTAATCATTATTAGGATTTCATATGATTATACCACACTTCTTGCTGCTTGGGCTGATGATATTTCTTCATTGAACTTTCGGCTTTATTCGTAATAATTCATTTGGATGCATTACTTGTGCATGCAGTGAAGCAAATTGCAGCTATTGTTATAGGTTACAAATGCTTTGTAAATGTCACACTTGAGTATTAATATATTCATATGCTCTGAAAAGGTTACTGCTAATGCTTTCATCATTGTGCATATCACATTTAAACACCTTTAAAGCAACCTGCTATTAAAAGATAGCATGCAACACATTTCCAGCTTCAGTCTAAATGATGCGCTTGTATGTGTGGCTTCTGAAACTGACCCGCTGTTTTTACTCGAACAAAATACCCATCTTTGCTTTGTGTGTCACAGACAGCATTTTGGCTATGAGCAGAAAGGTATATGAGTTTTAGATTACATTTTTGTTGATAATGTCATGTCAGTAATTGGACCTGTCATCACTGAAATTATTTCTACATCTACTTCTACTTCCATGATCCTCAGCCAATTCACATGCCATGTTGATTGGCACATGGTCCCATTCACTATTACAGGACTTTTGATTAGACAGGCCTGTTCACTCACAAAAAAACAAGCTTTTAAATATACAAGGATATTGATCACCTGTACCAATCATATTAAATTTGAAACAGCATTGGTAGGAACTCTGTGATCCAGAGCCACTGTAATTCTGACCATAATAAAACACTGGTATGGTTTGTAAATCTCATATAACCTAAAAGTTTAGAAAGTAGGTGTTGTTCTTGTTTTGCTGGAGGGCTAACAAAATAATGTGCTTATGTTTCATTCCATTTCTTTGTATTCAGGTCATTTGGAACCTTTAAGTAGTTATGAATTTTGCACAAAAGTAAAAAAAAAAAAAACACAGCAAATTATAAGTACCAACAAGGTACTTGGGCTGGACAGAAATATTGTTTTATTGAACACACACACACACACACACACACACACACACACACACACACACACACACACACACACACACACACACACACACACACACACACACACACACACTCCCATAAGAACTAGGATTTATAACGAGGTACATTCAGACACTTGCAAATGTTTTTTATTTTGCTTGAATGCAACTGCCCAAATGTTGATCTTTTAAAGTGTTATGCTGTAAAAACATTCGAAGCTGTAGACCCATCAGCTGAGATTTGGTGACACCCAGGGCCAAAAATAACTCTGGCTTTTCATGGGTGATAAATTAGTAATTAATATCAGCCTTGACGAACTGAAAGAGTGGCTCATTAAAATTATCCCCAGCTAAATATTATGCACTTTGAAAATGAAAGGCATGTACATTTGAATACAGTAAACCAAATCAGCAATGGTTTCTTTGCTTTTTGTGCCATTTAGTAAAACCAGCTTTAATGCTAAAAAATAGTCTGTAACATGCTGTTATTGATTTATGAATATTGTCATGTTGTTAAAACCAAAGAGACGTGGTGGTGAAATGAGGAAGTACAGAAAAGCATAAAGAGAAAGAGGTTGGCAAAACAGAATTCGGATCAACAGAAAGATGAAAAAAGTAGGCAGGAGTACAAGGAGATGCGGCAGCAGGTAAATAGGGATGTGGCGAAAGCCAAGGAAAAGGCATCTGAGGAGCTGTATGAGAAGTTGGACACTAGGGAAGGAGAAAAGGATTTGTAACAATTGGCCAGGCAGAGGGACCGAGCTGGGAAGGATGTGCTGCAAGTTAGAGCATTAAAGGATGGAGATGGAAATGTGTTGACTAGTGAGGAGAGTGTGTTGAGAAGGTGGAGGGAGTATTTTGAGCAGTTGATGAATGAGGAAAATCAGAGAGAGAGAAGGTTGGATGATATGGGGATGGTGAAGCAGGAAGTGAATAGGATTAGTAAGGAGGAAGTGAGAGCAGCAATTAAGAGGATGAAGAGTGGAAAGTCGGTTGGACCAGATGACATACCGGTAGAAGCATGGAGATGTTTAGGGAGATGGCAGTGGAATTTTTAACCAGATTGTTCAACAAGATTCTGGAGGTGAGAGGATGCCTGAGAAACAGAGAAGGAGTGTGCTGGTACATGTTTTTAAACAATAAGGAAGATGTGCAGACCTGCAGTAACTACAGGGTAATAGAGTTGTAGGAAAGAGTAGTGGAAGCCAGGCTGAGAGAAGAGGTGACCATCTGTGAGCAACAATATGGTTTCATGCAGAGGAAGACCACTACAGATGCAATTTTTCTTTGAGAATGTTAATGGAAAAGTATAGAGAAGGTCAGAAGGAGTTGCATTGTGTGTTTGTGGATTTAGAGAAAGCATACGACAGTGTGCAGAGAGAGGAGTTGTGGTATTGTATGAGGAAGTCTGGTGTGGCAGAGAAGTATGTAAAGGTGATGCAGGACATGTATGAGGACAGTGTGACGGCAGAGAAGTGTGTAAGGGGCACACAAAGGGAAGGGGGATGAAAGTCAGTAGGAGTAAGACAGATTACGTGTGTGAATGAGAGGGGGCAGTGGAGTGGTGCAGTTGCAGTGAGAAGAGGTGGTGAAGGTGTTGTTATAAGTTGAAGTAACAATGCAGAGTAATGGAGACTGTGTTAGAGAAGTGAAGAAAAGAGTGCAGGCAGGGTGGAGTGGGTGGAGAAGAGTGGCAGGAGTGATTTGTGATAGAAGAGTATCTACAAGAGTAAAACGGAAGGTTTATAGGACTGTGGTGAGACCTGCGATGATGTATGGTTTAGAGACAGTGGCAATGACTAACAGACAGGAGGCAGAGCTGGAGGTAGCAGATCTGAAGATGTTGAGGTTTTCAGTAACAAGGATGGACAAAATTAGAAATGAGTTCATTAGAGGGACAGCGCATGTAGGACGTATTGGAGACAAGGTGAGGGAGGCGAGATTGAGATGCTTTGGACATGCTCAGCGGAAGAACATAGGGTATATCGGTAGGAGAATGCTGAGGATGGGCCAGTTTGGAAGGAGGAATAGAGGAAAACCAAGGAGGAGGTTTTTGGATGTGGTGAGGGAAGACATGCAGGTAGTTGTTTTAAAAGAGCCAGATGTAGAGGACAGAGCGAGATGGAGAAAGATGATCTGCTCTGGTGACCCCTAACTGGAGCATCCGAAAGAAGAAGTAGAAGAAGAAGAAGAAGAAGTCATGTTAAAACCAAATTAAGGTTTCATAACTAATTTTAAAGTAATTAATATTGTCATTCATTTTATATTGTTGTAGCCAGGCCTATATACAGTAATAGGTGTTGAAAACTGCCTGTGGAGAAAATGACCTTGGAATATAAATCCTACAGTAAATGTTTAATCCGAGAGCCTTGGCCACAGTGTAAATGCTAATCTATTCCTGCTACTAATTTATATGACTCATTTGCCCTTTTTGAGACATGGTAATTTTTTGCACCTTGACCTTCAGACACACTTCACCTTTACTTTTCTCATTAATAGGGCGCAAGCTGATGGAACAACCAACAACTACAAATGTCTATTGACTGTGTGTCTGCTTTTGTTAATAGCTGTTGTAAGACCCTAAGGTCAATCTTCTCAATAAAATCAGCTTGTTTCTTTCACTGGATGAGTAAAAGTCTGTCAGCACTTTGAAATTAATAACGTGATTGAACAGTTTTATGATGTAGCTTATAGCTGTAGAAAAAAAGGACAGAAGAAAAATATGAAGTAAAAATGCTGATTTTTCTTGGCACACATAAATCTTGCGATGTTGTTTGTTGAAGGGCAGTCACGGTGGTAAGAGAAACGCTTACAGAGGCATTGCTTAGTTTGTAGAATGTGGACAGGTGATTGCCCATTAATTTCTTAAACCTGTCTGTTTTTTCGCACTTTGCTACCAAGCAGCTGTCGTCCGATTTCAGTGTAACTGTGCCATTTAAATGTGCAAACTTTCACCAAGCTTGTGGAACTGAAATGAAAAATATACAGGACTGTTCTTATGAAAACATGACTGTGTGGCACATTGCCTGTAAATATCATTAAATGGGGCTTACAGGAATAAAAGTTGTGTTCAAGCATATGAGTAGGAATTTATCATGAAAAATATGCAGTTAGTGTATAAATTGGTATACTGTATAGTTAAAGGGTGAAAGTAACTGCCAACAGCTATTTTATGTTTTATAATTGGGCTAGTGGTATTGTAGGAATAGTAATGACAGACACTATTTTGATACTCAGACATTATTAAGGTACTCAAACAATACTCAGGAAGGCTTCTAAATAAGTGGTGGCTGGTCAGGATTTCAGACGAGATGAAATCTGTCTAACTGTAGCTTGCTAAGGAGGAATTAATTGCATTATATCCTAAAGGTTCAACAAACCCACCCACACACACACACACACACACACACACACACACACACACACACACTGACAAGTAGGCAGTTTAATTCATGACTGAATTTGTAAGTGTTTCAGGTCCATAAAAGTATGGTAAATAGAGAAAACACTAATGTGTCCTTTTTGCTCTTTAAATATTTCTTTTCCAAACACATTTTGAAGTGAAGGAAGATAATTGGGCAGATAATCCACCATCTTTGCATTTATTACACTCGTGTCTGTATTTCACATCTGCCATATCACTCACTGCTGATGTATCAGTGTCAGTGTGAACTGAAAAATTTCAGCCGAAAGAAAGGCTATGAGTAATTGCCTGAAATGACTGTCACTGATGGGCTGCACAAATCTGCACTTATGCTTAGAAAGAAATCAGCATCAGCCCTACTTCTTTATACATCTTGTTTTTCTGTAGTCTGTTATCTGCTTAGATAAATATGCTG
Organism: Silurus meridionalis; assembly: GCF_014805685.1. NCBI lineage: Eukaryota > Metazoa > Chordata > Actinopteri > Siluriformes > Siluridae > Silurus > Silurus meridionalis. Next base: position 17,728,399 of record NC_060885.1, read on the forward strand.
ATAATGAAAAATGGGAGCCACACACCTGTACATGCAGATATATTATATACAGTTGTTGGGATCAGTTTTTGTTAGACAGTTGCAATAAATGTATGCAAATGCAACTGTGTGCTTTAAGTGTGTATTCAGAATGCACTGCACACAGTTATGCTATGTGCAAGAGAGCTGAAGTGGAATTTAATGGGTGGTGGTGATTAATTAGGATCTTCTTAGCTAGAAAACAGCTACGCTAAGCACAGTGGTGCTATATATTATTTTGCACAGCTGTGATAAAAGATATAGAGCTAGAATATTAAGAGAGTTAGATGTCTCTAAACTACTCTTTACATACACCAGGCAGGCATGAAGTCAGTTCTTTTTTTAATTACATCCATCAGAAAAGAGGACAATTATAACGCTCTAATCTCCCTTAAGTAAAATTTTAAGTGGTTGTAATTTTATGCACTTGAGTGATTTATTGATTTAGACCTGTGGTTCCTATCACAGCTCTTACAAAGCCCTTATTGTCCACACTTACTTCTATTTAAACCATCTTCTGCTTGAGTGATGCATCCAGGAGGATTTGTTTTACAGGTTTGGGATTTTGTTATATTATCTCTGTGACCTCATTACATTATTAAATTTTACATTGTAATATGTTAAGTGTCTACCTATAAAGCATTATTTTAACAAGGTTAAAGTTCTTTTTTTTTTTTTAGAAATGAGGTAGTATAGGCAGGTCTATTAGTATAAACATTAATCCTGGGGCAAAAATCCAGAATTTATAATCCTTTACTTGCAGAAGACGACAGTTAAATATAGGCCATATTCCTTAGTTTTCCCAGCAGGGATTTGGTCTCTTGGTTGAGTCTAATGAAACTACCTGCCCCAGTTTTCCCTGTAGTCAGTGCTATTCTCTCTTGAGAAAGGGGGTGGGGGAGCTGAAGGTAACCAAAGCATGACAAAATTTCATCTTTGCTGTGTAGAGAGTTAAGCTTGTCCTTTGTGTAGCAAGAAAAAGAAGCGGGAAGGTAGGATTCCACGCTTTATTAAAAAAACATCACATGTCGACGTGCAGAAAAGAGTATAGCTAAATGCTATTCATATAAAAGTTTTAAATAAGCCCTAATAGAAATGTATTTCACTCACTGCAGGATGAAGCTCTGGCTTTTTATGCTGTTAATTCTTTGTTCTGCAACTGAGATTATTATGTTGAAGCTAAGATAAGAAAATTGCTTCATGACCTTGTACTGAGGATGTGAATAACACTGCACACCTCAACATCATTTATCTGTAATAAATGGACATTCAGTGCCACCCAGATGAGGATTGGTTCCTCTCAAGGTTTCTCCCTTAGGTCATCTTGGGGAGTTTTTCCTTGCCGCAGTCACCACCGGATCACTCATCAGGGACAAACTTACACATAAAGAACATATTTATTTTTTATCACCACATTATCTGTGTAAAGGTGCTATGAGACAATGTTCATCGTTAAAGGCGCTATACAAATACAAATGAAATGAAATGAAATGAATAAGGGAATACACAGATATAGAGATATACATGCACACACATAGACCCTGAACATGTGAGACATTGATACCTATTGTACCCTCATACTAGGCAGGTATATTTGTTTACATTTCAAATTGTTTGTGTAAAATTCTCTTATTTTATCTAATTTTCAATGTACAGTTTATGCAGTGATTTCACTTTGGGTCCTCATTGCAGTTACAAATAGTGGACATTGTTGTGTGTGTGTGTGTGTGTGTGTGTGTGTGTGTGTGTGTGTGTGTGTGTGTGTGTGTGTGTGTGTGTGTGTATGTGTCTTTTTCTGTTTTTTCCATCTCCCTTACAGGATACACATTAGACAAATATTCTGCTCACTTTTTTTTACCTTTCTTCCATGCACCCACAGTCCATTTCTGATTGACATTAGTGTCTTAGCATTCCAGGTCTTGTGAGGACTAATATTTGATGGCCGTTTTTTGCTATATGCAGAGAAGACAAATGTAGATGATTACAAATTAAGTATGTTTATGAAATGCCTTTTCATATATTATATATATATATATATATTATATATATATATATATATATATATTATATATATATATATATATATATAAAGAAATATATATAATATAAAATAAATATTACCACACTTTCAGAGCAGACATAAATATTTTTTTCAGTTATTTTCCGAAAATTATAGGGCTTTTTTATTTCTTTTTTCCCCCATCATAATCTAAGCAGCTGCTTCCTGCAAGGGTGAAGTGAGGTGTTGTATTTAGCTTGCAGAAGAGAATTAAAAGTTGGTGAGATATTCCTGAAAATTGTTACAGGCCTGTTATTGTTTTCAGATTATATGGAGTGGCTAACTAACACAATTAAATGTATTTTGATTAAACCTTATAAGCATTCACAATGGGTTGTTTTCTTTGTATTGAGTTTAATGAGACTGCAGTGGAATATTTAAATGGAATATTGGTAGTGTCATTACTGTTTTACAGAAGTGACTGAAATGAATTAAATTATCCGTTAAATTATTATTATTATTATTATTATTATTATTATTATTATTATTTTATTATTATTATTATTTTTTAAAGGATTTATAATTCCATCTGTTAGAATTCTTCACATAACTGAATAATTAGTTTTCTGAAACTCACACATCCTGTCTGACATTTTTTTATTTAGCTTGGCTCATTTTAATTCAGTGCATGTTTCCTGAAGAAACCCTTCATTTATTTATTTATGCTTATTTATTTATTTCCTATAATGACAACCAAATATAGTATGAAATAATTCTAATCATTTTTCTTCATTAACTATAATAGTTATGACTCACAATTATGACAAACTCAACTGGTTTGTAATATAAACGCCACAAATATACATTTGCTGTGATTTGTGCTTTAAAAACAAAACTACAACAAAAAAAAATAAACCCTGGGCAAAGCGTAAACCATGAGAATGTGGATACAGGATCAAACCTGCAACCTTGGCATTATTAGCATTACTCTCTAACAAACAAAATCCATCCACAAATCCCTTGTGCTATTTACTCTTAATGGTATTTTCAACATGCTTTTCACAAAAGAAGAATACACTTAATATAAAGACATATCAGGCATATATATTTTGTCTATTTTGTCAGCTATCAAGCCTCATATCTAATTCAGGGATTACTGTGCCCTTTTTTAATCCTTGTTAACATATCATTGCTATAATCATTTACATTTAATTTATCCTAAAATGTTGCTAATTAAAGAGAAACATTAGTCAAGAACCCAAAGTAACTGTTTAAAAAAGTAACTGAGATCTCCAGGATGGAAATTCAGTTACATGCTGTTTGACATGCTTGTGCTGTCAGCAACAATTTTTAATGAACTACAGCAGTAATTGAGTAGTAAGCCCTAGATAGAAAATCTCAGTGGTTGGTTTTTAATACTAAAACAATATGTGTCCTACTATCTGTTCAAAACATTCATGGCCTAGTTTTGGTAATTTCTAACTAAAGTTTTTAATTTACAAAAAAGAATGCTTTTTGTACAGGCATATAAAGAACAAGTCTATAGTCTATAGTCTACAGTATGCATAAACACATACCAAACATTATTCAGAAGACCACAGCAATTTGCACAAACACCATTAATTATTTCCAGATGAAGCTATCAGTTTCATTTCTGTAGTGTTTACAGTCAAACCAAATCCAATATTATCCAAATGTTTGTTTGCATTGCACAATCCAGCACTACACATGTAAATGATTACTGTAAACTGTAGAGTAGAGTGACATTAAATTGGGTATAAAGCAATCAGTGCTAGCTGTTTTGGAGCTGATTCGGCATAATATTAGTATGCTCTGACAGCTGTAAATTAATCTGTCCCAGTTGGACAACAATTCTTTGTAAACAATTGATGTAACTGGGTACTATATTACAGTTTGGATTCAGCTTCAGCGAGTCTAAAGTAGCAAGCAATGCAAATCCGATATGGTCCTTTCAGAGTGAAATGGTAGATAATGGGGAACTATATATGTGTCTTTTTTTTGCTTACTGTCTTCACATTGGCTTTTACACAGTGATTGTTGCAATTTGACAGTATAGTGTCTGGTACCCTTCTTAAGTAGGAAATACAAAGAGGAAAAATTAAGTCTACAGACTACTTTAAAAATGCAGGATTTTACACAAAAGAAAACTTTAACAATGACTTTCGAAATGGGTATTTATGCAAACAGGTTAAAACTATATTATTAAAAAAAAATACTTACAGTATCTCACAAAAGTGAGTACACCCCTCACAATTTAGCATCCATTTCAGTATACTTTCCCAAGGGAAAGCATCATGATAGCATCTAGGGCTGCATGAGTGCTGCTGGTACTGGGGAGCTGCAGTATGTTGGTGGAAACATGGATTCCAACATGCACCATGACATTCTAAAGCATTATGCCATCCCTTCAGAAACTGGGTCAAACGGCAGTTTTCCAACATAATAACAACCCCAAACACACCACCAAGATGAGGCTGAGGAAGCTGAAGGTAAAGTGATTGAAGTGGCCAAATATGTATTGAGACCTGAACACAATTGAGCACCTGTGGGGCATCTTCAAGCAGAAGGTGGAGAAGTGCCATGTGTATAACATCCAGCAGCTCAGTAATTTCATTATGGAGGTGTGAAAGAGGATCCCAGCAACAACTGGTGTATTCCATGCGTAGGAGAATTAAGGCAGTGCTAGATAACAAAAGTGTTCACACAAAGTATTGACACGTTTTCTTGGAGTGTACTCACTTTTATTGCCAGTTATTTAGACAATTATGGCTGTATATTCAGTTTTTTTTTCAGAGGACAGTAAATCTATACTGTTATACAAGCTGCATATTGACTACTCTGAAATATATCTATCATTTCTATACAACAGTGCAAAGTAATGGAGAGTCTGTTAGAGTAGTGAAGAAAAGAGGGCAGGCAGGGTGAAGTGGGTGGAGAAATTTGTGATAGAAGGGTATCTGCAAGAGTGAAAGGGAAAGTTTGTAGGACTGTAGTGAGACCTGAGATGTTGTATGGTTTAGAGACAGTGGCATTGAGTAAAAGACAGGAGGTGGAGCTGGAGGTAGCAGAACTGAAGATGTTGAGGTTTTTGTTGGGAGTGACGAGGATGGACAGGATTAGAAATGAGTTTATTAGAGGGACAGCACATGTAGGACATTTTGGAGACAAGTTGAGGGAGGTGAGATTGAGATGGTTTGGACATGTGCAGTGGAGAGCCATGGGGTATATCGGTAAAAGAATGCTGAGGATGGAGCCACCAGAAAGGAGGAAAAGAGGAAGGCCAAGGAGGCCGTTTATGGATGTGGTGTGGAAAGACATGCAGGTAGTTGGATTAAAAGAGGCAGATGTAGAGGAGGGGAGTATGGCGATGGAAGATCCTCTGTGGCAACCCGTTAAAAACATCACCATATACAGAGTTAAGTTTATCATTTACTAATTGAACTGCCCAGATATTGAGATTGCAATGGATTAAACTGTTTTGATGTTCTTGTCATGGAATCCAAGGAACAAGGAATGCAAGTGCAAGAGTTTTTAATGAACGGGAAAAAAAATAGAACAACTAATTCAAGGGCAAGGATTAAAGTAAAGCACTGAAACATCTGGGAAACTGACAAAAAACAAAAAGTAGCATTAACAGCACACAGAATACTCATACAGCAAACATATAATCTAACACTGAGAAGAGGGAAACATTAAAAAGGGGGAGGGTTCATGGGGGAGAAGACAATACATGTTTTGACAAACAATAAGGAAGTCGGAGAGAAAGGAAGATATACTGTTAAAAATGTGAGAATATTAGTTTGGTGGTCTGGAGGGTAGTTGTACATGGTGGCCATAACAGTTCTACAGTTTGGGGTGTGTCATTTGCCTTCAAAAGCATTGTGGTAGATTATTATTATTATTATTATTATTATTATTATTATTATTTTAAACATTGATAGCTGGTTTTAAAGGTATAAACCAAAGACATTGGGCATTAAAACAAAAAGACCAATGACATTAGTAAACCAAATACTTGGATCTTTGTGTCATTGAAAACAGTTAAAAAGCAGTGATAAACGCATCAGCCAGGTAACTGTGTTACTGGCATATAAATATAAAACATAAAATAGCCTAAAAGTAGTCATACAGTAGTTAAAGATATTTGCAGTCATTGCGTTTAGAACATCGTGCCATAATTTATAGTTTTTTTTTCTCTTCCTGGCATTCTATTGTTTCTTTCTTAAAATCCCAAATTGTTTGATTGGATTTTTCTTTGAGTTCATTACTTCAGCTATGTGAAGTGTGTATTGCTAAAGAAAATGTAATGTTCCTTAAATGACATATGAACCTCAAATTATTTGTGCTGAGATGTAGCCTATTTTTGCAGAAACTACCTTGGAGAGAAGGAACAAAAATAATTATCTTCAGTTTTGTCTCCAAAATCAATATAGCAACCTTCAGAGCTTTCTGATGGAAAAATACATTGCTCAGCCTAAACTCTGGGTATTTTATATTGATTTTATTATTTTTTTTTTTGCATTTCAAAACACAATGTAAATGTAGCATTAGATTAATTAATAATAAACAATTATTCTTAATTTAACAAAACCATTAAATTAATTAAGCTGTTGCATAATTATGGTTGTGTGAGGCTTAAAACTTAATTTTAATGCCAATTGCTCTTGAAATTGACATGCATATGTTTTTATGTGTAAAGATTTATGGACTATAACACATGCTTTTTGAACATCCTAGCTTCATTCCACTTTTTGCTCCTCTGGGAAGGCTTTTCATTAGATTCTGTAGATAGCTGTGGGAACTCAATAGGCACTGATGAATAGACCTGGGTTGCATTCAATGTTTATCCCAAGGTGTTCAGTGGTTTTATGGTCATTTAATTTCTACTACATTTATGACAAACTATGTCTTCTTGGACCTTGCTTTGTACACAGGGGTACTGTAATAATGGGAATAATGTTTGTTACTCTTAGTTCTAGTAAAAAAATTTAAGTTATAAAAAAATATATAATGCTACAACATACACCGATGCTATTCATTTGTGTTCTTTCATCCTTAAGGAAAGATTGGGGAAAGGAATCAACTTGTTTTTTGACCCTGAACATTATTATTCAAAGTTATGAAAACAGAATAAATATAATATAATATTGTATATGTGTGACATAATAATAAGTCATGTAATGGGATAGAGAAAACATGTGAATAACATTTAAAGCACTATTAGTTCAAAACTTTTATATAACTTTTATACAGTTGAGTTTCTTACAACAAAGGCTTCTCAGGGGCTACAAATTAACAAAGGTTACAGGCATCCAGATGGAGGAATTATTAGTTTATGGATAACAGTTTAATGGAGAGGCAGCTACAATGCAGTAGGCTAAAAAAAGGCTTTGCTATCTGGGCTAATTTCTGATATGTTAGAGTTTGGTATACTGCACTGATTTAAAGTATTATTATTTGCTAGGTAATTTTATACAAGCTGCTGATTTGTCTCAGCGAGTGGGCCATTAAGTGTTCTTGTGAATGCTGAATTTTAGCCAATCAATAGTTTCAGAATTAAACAGAAGTCATATCAGATTTTCACATTGCAAATTTCTTATTAGCAGGAAATTGTTTAGGCAGACCATCCGAGGTCTTAAAAATACAATAGCTTATAGATGGATAATACTATAGCAATCCAGTAAGCTTTCTGCTTTTTTTTGCATTCCTTTAGGATGCTGTTGTATAAAACATTGGTTACTAAAAAGTAACAATATACAGTTCTTCTGTGTTAAGTCTTCCAAATAGACGTGACCCAAAACGTGCACTGTATTCGCCCACTCTTCCAAGATTGTCAAGTTAAACTATATGTAGGGTTACATTATATGTAAGAGGAGGAAGCAAAATTAGTTAAATTTAGTCCACTTCTACTCAAGCGAACATTGTAGGAGGATTAACACTCATGCTTGGTGTGACTGCTGTATTACGTTACCAGATACATATGACATGGCTGTCAAGCATCCTAATTTGAAATAATGCTTTGTAAAACCCTGAGTCTAATGAATGCAGACAGGCTGTAGTTAGAGTTAAGTGGTGCTGACAGAAGTAAGTGCAAAAGTTTGCAAATGGCAGCTTGATGGAATGGTCCTATTATTTAAGGCAGATGGAAAGGAAGGATATAATATCCTGCATCCACACAGCATTACTTCTGTTGCAACACAGAATTCTCCAAGCAGACAATGTATAGCAAACACAGAAGAGAACTACACATACTCTTTAACTTTCCTAATTAAGGTTAACCACCAATACAAAACAAGAGCTAGATGTAATACAAGAAACTATGAATACACCATATATGTATATACACTAGATGTATACCCTAGATTTCTATAATGGGATGCAGTGTAGTGCCAGTAAGAGACACCATTTGATTAGAGGTCCTAATTAATCTTAATCCTAATCCTTTAAATCATTTGGTTATTTTCTTGGGCACTGGCCATGCAAATATTGGTCAGACCTTCTTTGCTCCTTTCTGAACCCCAGTGAATACAGTTTGTATTTAACAAAAGCAATCAGGCAATCAATAATTTCATTTCCAAGTAGGATCAGCAACACTGCTCATGCTTTTACTCTCGTAGCAGTGGAAATTCTAAGTATTATAAGGAAATACAAAAATCATTAAATATTTTTCAAAGCACTTTGTTAATGGCAGTGAACTGTTTTCCAATATTTCTAATGGCTATAAAAAATCCCAAGGCCTTTGACATTCGTTGCTAAATGGGAAATCACATTTAAAATGCACCTCTGTGCAATTCAGTGCAAAGCAAAATAATCTGAGCATAGTCTGACCAGTTGTAGTAATGTCTCAATGTTTGGTACAAATCAAAGGCAAAACTCACTTAAACTGTGACTTAGTTGTATTTTATATGCACTTTGGGGAATTGGACCATCTGATTAAATGACAAAATGGTGTAGGTGGATACAAACAGAAATATCTATTGGCGTGGGCAGGAATGGTCAAAGTATGTACAAGAGTGGGTGCGAGTGGTCAAGAGTGTCAGCTGGAGTAGGTGAGTGTGGTCGCAGTTTCTGTAAGAGCAGGTTACATGAAAAATTCCTTAAACCTCAAACAAAAATAAGAACTTTTGTACTTCAGCTAAACTTTTTTACCTTGGTGTTATCTGGAGCATAATAACCACTTATGTACAAGGTTTATTAAATAACCAAAAAAAAAAAATAAATACAACGAATTATAAAAGAAACAAAAACATTCAAAATTTAGAATTTTTTAATGGAATCAAAGATTTGTTGAATAAATCTAATTTAAGGTCAGGATAATTGGTGTGGTAGCAAATATACCTCATTTATTACTCTTAGCGGCAGGGTCTGAGGGTCTCTGCTGAACTCCTGTTACAATCTGTGTAGAGTTTCATGGTTTATTTGTGTCTACATGGGTTTTTCCACCTTTCAATAACATGCTGGTAGGTGGACTGGCAACTCCAAATTCCAGTGAGATGTGAATAAGTGTACTACTAACTTACTGCCTTGTGCTCTTTAGCTAGTCATAACAATGAAAAAAAGTGTTCAGATCATGTTACACTGAAAAAAAACGATAATGCTGGTAGTTAATGACCTGTGACTCAATGCTGAAAACATGAATACAGGTTGTGCTGTCAACACAGTGGTTCCATTCGTATGCATTGGTTAGGAAATCCTTTGCTTAGTGATTGCTTTGAAAACCATGGTGTTCCACATACTGTAGACCTATACTCACACCAATCTTGCTTTCTTTTTATATGCTGATACTGGGTCCAAACATTGGCTTACAATTTCTGTTTTCTGAAAGATTTGACTCTTTACTTTTAATTACTTAATTTTTTTCAATCGATTACTGGATTAGCTCCATCACACATTATGGATTGTCTGTTTGTCCCAGTATCTTTTAAGTCATTCACTAGGCTCTACAGTGGAGGCTTAATTTGCCCTAAAATCAACAAGCTATGGTGAATCAAGTCTTTAAATCAAGTCTTCTGGTTTTATGCATCTGAAATTGAACAATTTCCAAATTAATACAGGACACTTTATGCACTATTAATTAGTTTTTTCAAACAAACATTATATGCTTACATCCATTAGCTTATATTATTTACATTTTTTATTTAATCCTATTTGTGTCTTTATCTTGTATAGTGTTATTAAAATAGTGTTATTAAAATAAAGCTGATTATTTTAATTATTTTCCCTTATTTGAAAGAGAATATAGGTGATCAGGTCTATTTCAACTGTGCCCAAGTTATATATTCTCATTACCATTTAAACATCGCGTGTATCAAAGAATACTGTTGTAAGAGCAGCATTAAATAGGACTTAAAATAACACTTCTCAGACGCCCCTCCAGGTCACGTGACACTAAATGCTCATTCCTGTTTCATGTTTCACCTTGCTTGGCAAAACTTTTTATGTTCTGGTTTCTGTGCATCTCACTGTCATGCTTTTGTTGATGTCTAAGTTCATCATGTAACTTGCCATGTTGTCATGCTCTTGATTTCTAAGTTTATTCCTGTTTTGGGTTTTGTTTCTTGTGTTTCACGCTAGTTTCTTCACACTGTACACCAATGCAAGTCTGCACTTGCACTTGCCTTTGCCTCTATTACATTTTCCCATATTTTCTACCTGAGCCCTTTCTGCAGTGTATTTTGTCCACTTACTATATATCGTTTTTCATAAATATAAGTTTTCTGCAATCTACAAATAAACAATTTAGACATAGAATACCAAACACCAGAGTTCTGAGTGGATTTAACCTAGCAAACCTGCTCAACATCTGCCTTAGTTCACCAGCTAAGAAATTGGTTAGGCTAGTGTGTTACAACAGAAAACTACACATTTAGTCTTCATGTTCATTTGAAATTTCATTACACAAGATGAACATCACATGAACATCACATGAACACTGAGATAAAGTGAAACCAGTGTCATATTCTCTACTCTGGTGACATGCTGATGAAATACTATCTAGTAGCACAACGCTGTGAGGATAAAATCCTTTATAAATTCATTTCATTCAACCCCCAACCATGATTTAGTGAAAAGTTCTGCATGTTTTCCAATTGAACAATTTGAATGCCATTTATAACATTCACATAGTTGCAGATAGAATGATAAAGATAATTTGTAGTATAAACATACATAACCTATAAAAATAAGGTTTTGGTCCATGATGACACAATATCCCAAAGGAATCCACACCTGAAAAATTACAATCTATCTATAATAACAATTAAGGGCTTTAAAACATTTTTTCCTGATACTATTTATTTACTTATTTTTTGCATAATTGAACCAATTTAAAACAGAACTGTTGTGGTGGTTAATAATTTGATTGCATAAACAGCCATCTGGAAAAAGTAATAAAATTTTAACTTTCCTGAAAAAGAAATCATTGCAAATGACCACAACCTATCTTCTAAAGCAGTCCTTTTGACATCATTATAAGTACACAAAGCTCAACACTGTCAACAAATTAGTAGTAATCTGTGCAAATGTGAATGGTCTGAAATTAATTTAAAATATTGACATTGCATTAATACAATTCCTCTAAACACTAATGGAGAGGAAAAAAAAAAACTATTCATTGCATTGCTAATGACAAATCTGTGCAGGTTTGGAAATAAGGCAGAGCTTTGTACACTCAGTAGCTCTAAATCCACTCTCTGCGGTACCACTTTGCAAAGAACTGTAGGAATTTTTTCTTCATATTAAATTTGCTTTAAAATTTCTCTAAAAAATAAAATAATAATCTGTGTGAATCTTGTCTCAGTTTTCTTCTGTACTAAAATTCCCATACAAGAAGTCTATTGGCTTTATCACTGACCATTACTAGCAACATTTAAACACAAGCAAGACAATTATCTAATAAAATACAGTCATTAAATGACCAACCTCCAGTTCTTTGTGCTTTTTTTTCCATTTGCTTCATCAGTCCACCAAACCAGTGTTAAAGGTATTAAAGAATAGACTGTATATATAATAGATAATTACATACTTGTACCAACTATATAGACTTTGTAAATGTAAGAAAATATTTAGTGACCCTGTCTTTTCAGGCTAGTGCTTGTATACTATGAGTGCCATTGTGATTATCAGAACCACTATAACACAGATTGACATCAATTTGACATGAAGTTCATACTTTAGTCCTACAGTGTTTATTCCCAGCGCATGACAGTTGAGTTAACACTGAACTAGAATACAAACATAAAGCACAAAACAGTCGAGGAGCCTCCAAGGTATTAAGAAAGTGAAAGGTAGAGGTTTTGTCCCAGTTGTTCTTTTAACGCCTGTGCGTCTCCATAAAAGTTTGCAGGTACATTCATGTCCTGTTATCTTCAGTGCTTCAGTAGCAACGCCTCCAATATGTCCAGCAATAATTCTCATTGCTGATGTTGTTGTTTGAGACTGAAAAGGAATCAGATAAAAAAATATAGTATTAAGGATAGTGAAGAAAGTAACAGATTGATGTATGTAGTCATTTCACATCATGAACATTTGTCAAATTATAAAGTACAGTGGACCCGGAAGGTATTCACTACACTTCACTTCTTTCACATTTTATGTTTCAGCCTTATTCCAAAATTGATTAATTATTTTCCTCAAAAATATGAAAAAAAACAAAACATAATGACAATGTGAAAGTTTATTTGAAATCTTTGCAAATTTATAAAAAAACCCACAAAAAAACCCCACATACATAAGTATTTACAGTCTTTGCTCAATACTTTGTTGTATCACCTTTGGCACCAATTACAGCCTCAAGACTTGTTGAGTATGATGCTACAAGCTTGGCACACCTATTTCTGGGTAGTTTCTCCTCTTCTTCTTTGCAGAACCTCTCAAGCTCAGGGTGGAAGTAGTGTACTTATAGAGTAATGTTGGATATAGAAAGACTGGATTTGTATAATGCTTTTAACTTTGGGTATTGTCTCAAAAGACCTTTAAAGAAATGAATACATTTATCCCTTGAAGTTTATTCCAAATAAACGAGCCAGAGAACACAGTGGTAAAGAAAACTCCCTGGGAGAATTTGAGGAAGAAACATTGAGAGGGTCTAGACTCAAAAGGCATGCCATCCTCATCTGGCAAAAACATAAATTTTAATCAACCTAGTCGGATATTGCTTCCAAAACTAATTAAATTCAAGCCAATACTTTCTTTATTGTTATAATCTGTTTTCATTCATTGTGACAAAGAAAAAATATCACACAGAATATCTAGTTTTCTAGGCTTCAGTAAACATGGTGGTGTTTGCTGTTTTAAGAAATGCATCAGTGTCACTGAGCATGTAATAGTTCTGGGAGCAAATGTGACACGGTCATTAAAGCTGAAAAATAAATAGCTTCCACAAAAAGACAATGATTCAAAACATACCCCAAAATCTATCATCACCTACTTCAAGAAATGTAAGCTTTCAGAATGGCCCTCATAATAGCCTGACTTTGAATACATAATTTAAAATATGTCTTAAATTTTAAACATGATTTACGTGCAAGACAGCCAAGAATGTCTCAAAAGGAGAAGTGTTCTGCAATCAAAAAATAAAAAATAAATAAAAAATATTGAAAAAATATTACAGCTACACAAAATGCGTTTACAAGTTTAATCAAGTTGAGATTAATTGTCATTCTGCCATATGTGGTGATATACAAGGGAACAAAAAGCCGTGGCCCACAGGACCATGGTGCTGCATATGTAAACATATACTTTATAACAGACACAGGCACATAGACATAAAACATAAAGAGGTATATACATGGAGTGCAGCTGCAATGCGGCCACAATAAGAACTGACTGAGCATGATCCGCTCCCAGGCAAGTTACACACAAGCCAGCACCCATGCTTGTTTTCCATTTATTCATTTTTATTTATATATATTTCAAATATAATGTAACTGTGTATTTATCTTTTTTTTTCGCAAAAATACAACATATGCCATTTGGCTAAAACATTTGCTTACAGCTTCCCATTCATATTAGACTGAAGAGTTCAAACGGTACACTGTAAAATGACAGGTGATCTATTTGTAGCAGTAGAATTATGTTGAATAAGCAGTCTTAAATAAGGCAATTCAAAGGAACCTGAAAAACAACCGATAAATAATAGACAAGACATCTTTGACCCAATAAAAATTGTGACACACTGACACTGACATTGATTTTTTATCAAAAACAGAGATTTCCTGTCATCACTCCTTTGCCATCCAGCTCAGCCTGTCATTGTTATTATCATTAAGGTCCACCACAATCCTTAGGAATAATGATAGATGAGCCATCCTCTAGTTTGGCATCTGTAACATCTGTACTTTTCTGCTGGTCGGCTTTGCAACCATGCTGATGTGCTACTCTTCCACAGCCTGTCTCATCCCAGTGGCTCCTTGTAGCTGCTGAAATCAATTTGTTTCCCTGCTTCCAAAGTAGTTCATAAAATTAGGCATAGCTACAGTAAGCCTAATCTATAGCTACATTTCTTCTCAATTGTAGAAAATTCAGCAAAGGAAAATGGGGTTTCCATCATCTAATTCCTGTAGACACTGTGTTTGTGTGGGACTATATATATATATATATATATATATATATATATATATATATATATATATATATAGACCATCTCTTCGATCCGGGGCATCACCCCATAGCCACACTCCCTCAGTCCTACTATATTTGAATATAGCGACACCGTGGGACTAAAGGGCCAGGAGGAATGAGGCCTAGACCATGACCTGGACACCCCTCAAACCCCGGCACAGAGGCACTGACGCAGGTTGCAGGAAGCACTCGTCCAGCTTGCTAGGCGGACAAGGCGTGCCTCCGAACCTTGCGATTGGGCGCTGGACCGAGCAGGTGAGGGCGGTGAAAGGGACGAGCCCGTTTCCAACCCCTCTGCGAGTTCCATTTGTGAACCCCAGATCCTTGCACGCTGCTTTGCCTTGGCTAAAGTGGGGTTGGAACCATGAAGAGCGGGAGCACCCTCCTCAAATAGTGCTCTCTATTGTCATGCGAGCGCAATCTGCACAGTCGGCTCCTTCGCTCCCAGACAAGCAACACACAGTTTGTACGTATCCCTCCGAAATATAGCAGGGGCAAGGAGGAATGCAAGGATGGAAGCAATGCTTCGTCTTCTTAGTCACTTTCATAGCTAAAAATAAGGTATCTAAACAGCTCCTACCTTTACTGGACAAACACACACAGAGCGCTTCTTAAACAACAGAAGCTGGCGCTGCTTCCTGGTCATCACGTCACCCTGCCGGTGATGCCGCACTTTCCATTGGACTGATTATACGCAAATTTCAGAGCGTGGACAACACAGAGGCGTTTCCAAAGCATTTTTGACGCAGCTTGAGTACCTAAAGCGGAACTATGTTAGACTGTTCTACAGTCTTATACCATAAAAAATACACATGCAGTGCACTGCTGAGATTGCCTTAGCCAGACTTTAGGCGATTATGGAAAAAAAGCGAGACAGAGATTAAAGGCACATTGCTGAAGGACAGAGAGAAATCGTTTTTTACAGCCAGTGTCTTTATGGCTATTTTCCAGCAAGGACCTAATCTTTCGTGACTGTCAGGCAAGCACTCATTTCAGCACCAAAGCTCCTTACATGAGTCGGCATTGGGGGCTCAGTCTGGCTCAGTGGCCTACAAACCCAGGGGAGACTAGAGCGTATTATCTTTGAAGCTACAGTATACCCTCACACTATGCCTGGCTGCACTTTGACAAAAATAAAACGTCATGTCTGACACTTTTAGATAATTTGTACTAGCAAGCATAACGTTTTACTGAAACACATTTGGGACAATGCAAACACATGCAAAAAAAAAAAAAAAACACGAAAGTCTCTGAAAAGGTAAAACCAAAATTCAAACATGTGGAAAAATGTATGCATATATAAATGTATGTATGTATGTATGTATCTGTCTGTCTGTCTGTCTGTCTGTCTGTCTGTCTGTCTATCTATCTATCTGTCTATCTATCTATCTATCTATCTATCTATCTATCTATCTATCTATCTATCTATCTATCTATCTATCTATCCATCCATCCATCCATCCATCCATCCATCCATCCATCCATCCATCCATCCATCCATCCATCCACTTTTAAGATCTGCTAATTATTTAAATTAAGTATAGACCATTTGCTATATACATGGTATAGAGTAAATTACTCAAAATATTGACAATGTCACATTAACTACTATTCATCATCATACATTCAACTACTTTTGCAAGTAAGATGGCATAGAGTAAAGTTATATTTTACCTTAGACTGAATTACTGACACACAATAGGACACAGTCAGGGGTAGAATTCTGGAGGTGAATAGCAAGAGTGTAGTTTCATAACTGATTTCTGAAGTTCTCTACATATGAAGTCATATTTGGCAGAGACACGGCTTGTTGTTACTGAGGTCTAGTGGTGGAAGCAAGACAAGACACAGAAACTCTCGATGCTGCTAAAAATGCACAGCTGCACTGCAAGTCTTCCGGGGTTCAAGAATTGCTATTTGTGATGAGTTGCTAAGTTTGGATGATCACTTGTTACTGCAGTGAATAAATGAGCCTCTAATACAGCAAAACCCCACTCGAGCTCTCAAAACTGCTGCTTTGTATCTTTTTTGTAATACACTGCAGTAGTGGGAAAAATATTTAAGAAGTAGGGAAAAAATGCACACAACACAATCTTGATTTTAAAATTTAACTGATAGTAAAATGAAAGCCAAAAGATAAAATACACCACTTAAAAAAAAGTAAAGGTAGATTTAAGCAGGAAAATTTTGACTAATACAATATATTTTACATTTAGCCTGCATTTATCTGAAAATCTTAAGCTGGGATCATTTTAGTAAGCAATTAAAATGCATTTTTCTGTGTACATTTCTTTTGCACTTAAAAAGTTAATAGCTTACTTGTGATACCATCCCTATGCATCCTATTTCTGTTTTCACTGCAGTAGCTGGGTTGCTTAGCCTTCTTTTCATTTGATAAAAAAACAGATCAGGTCTTTATTTGGCAGCAGGAACACCATCTTCTGCCTCCGCTGGCCTCCTCCCAGGGGCTTCCTCACTGTAGTGGAAGTATGCAGCCCAGACCGAGTGATTACAAAGGTAGAGAGAGGCCACTGAGCTGGAAGCCCATATCTTCTCTCTGACACCCCAGGAGATAAATGGGTGACGCTGTGAATTTAAACACAGGTACTGAACACTCCGATCCAACTGTGCCTATTTAATCAATCACCATGGCCCTTTAAACAGCCCAATATTCACTCTGTACAAGTCACTTCCTCATTTCTCAGTACAGCAGAAGCCATTTCTCTCCCTCTCTCTTCCAAGATTACATGTTCTCTGAAACTGCTCTTCATCTATATAGGTCTAAGCAGTCAAATGTGCTTTAAGCACAATCTGTGACACACTACATCTTTCTACTTTCCTGTCCTTGACAGCCTGCCTTCCCTCTTACTGACCATTTGCAGTAAAATGCTTTATTGTCAGTATTTCTGCTCTTGGCCACTATGTGCTTTCGAGTAAATAACTACATTATCTACGTCTCAGCCTCTGGAACAGCACTAAAACCCCCCTTGAAAGTGCTGAACTGTGAAGAAACCCTGAATAAAAGCACACTTTCCTGGCCACAAAGTGACGTAGCAGGTGGTGAGCTAACCGCCTTTAAGATAACAGGCATGTAATCACAGAAGACCAGACCTGTCCTCCTTGGCTGTGAAGGAGATAAGAAGCAAGCTTAGCAGGAAAGAAAAGTGTGTGTGTGTGCTTGTTTGTGTGTGTTTGGTGTAGGCACAAGTATATATCAGTGAAGGGCAAGTGCTTTCAGCACCCACATGCATAGCATTAATTCTTCCTTGCTTTCACCTACAACACAAAAAATTTGCCTACTAGTAGTGCAGCAGCAATGGCCTGATAAATGGTTGTAAATAAAGAAGGGAACTGAGCCACTGTTCTGATATCAATACTCCTGTTTAGTCTGCAGTTATAAATGTGTTGTATGGAAATTCTCAATGCTAAATCTGCCTCTTCTGTAAGGACAGACTTGAGCTTTAACTGACTCTTTAATATTCACTTTTATAATACTGCCTCTTTTATCTAACACTAGACCACTTTACGGTTGACACTAGGGTTATTACACTGTTACGGTTTCACAGTGTATGATCAGACCGTTACCTCACTTGTGACTTTTATCAAAATACTGATTAAAATGCATTTTTATCTACTAACACCTACCCTTTCATTTTTGTACCCAGTCAAGTTCACTGTATTTCAGTGGTTCACAACCTTTATGCACCTGATTGCAACTAACAAACATTTTCTAAATCCTCCTCTGGTCTGTCCCCCACAGCCAAAGCAAAAACTGAAGAGTGTGTGTACCGTATATGTTGTATGTACTATATGTTTTAAGTTAGCTACTCGGTGCTTGGGGGAAAAACATCCTAACTGCAAGGACTGCTGTATAATTCATTAGTGCATTAAACACAATCCTACCTAATCTAATCTATTAATCTATCTATACATCTATTTCTGGCTATGCAGCATTGCACACAACAATTGATTTTTTATAATTTCATTTTGGAATGATGAAAGTTTTTGCACTTAGTACATGTATATACCAAGCACCTATGGGTATGATGATCAGCTGTTGATATACTTTTGGTTGTATCGTGTACAAGTATTTTAAAACAAATCTTGCTCAAAATGTAATAAGTGGTGTTCTTTAATGCTCAAATAACAATACAATGAATATGTTAGCACAATGTGAAAAAATTTCAAACCAGAGGACAGATACACAGATTGAATAAATTCATAGGGATCAGTGGGTGTGTGTTTGGCTGAGCTATTCCAGCATTAGGAACTCCCTGGCATTAGCAGGGTGTCTGAGAAGACAGATTTAGGCTATATGGTGCTATATGAAAAGTAATGTTTATGCAAATGCTTGCCACATCCTGGTGGTATTGGCTTTCGGGTCACAGTAAGCTTTAACAAATACAGATTCTGCCACATTCTTTCCTGCAGCAGTTCTCTGTGAGCATTCTGGTGGAAGACTGCACTAGCCACAAGCGTATAAGCACAACTAAGTAAATCTGGCAGTGTTGTTGGGTCTGACCCTGTTATCCTGGCTCCGTTATTCCAGCTTGAGAGAGCAGGGCACAGCATGAGTGTGCTAAGGTCAGTAAGCATGATTAGCTGAGAGGCAGGATAGAGAGGAACTTGGTGGTTATAAATAAAATGACTCTTTTCTCTGCAGGTTGCTTGATGTCCATGGCTGGAGATAACAAACCTGGCCAGCTGACTGCAGGGCACAGGGGGTGACAACAAGGGGGGCATTGCCAGATCACCAGCAGACTGGACCAGCAGACTGGAGCTGATTAGTGCTTATTAGCTCTGCCTGGCCAATACAAAATCCCTACGGCCTAATTTACATATTCAATTTGTATGTATGCCACTTTTTGTTAGACACGGAACATCGTTTTAAATTCACATCAGCCCTGAGTGGTCATGAATGAACTAAATTCGTTTCTTCACAAGTGTTCCTATTCAGATTTTTTCCCCCTTTGTCTCTGCTAAATAAAAATATCAGCTGCTACAATGTTCTATAGCCAGAAACAAAAATAGACATCAGTGATGTATAAAAAATATTTGATCTACAAATAAAACACAAATAAAAAACAGTAGAATGTTCCAAACAGATTTAAAACAGATTTATTTCCAAAGCTAAGAGAAACAACAGTGCTGCTAAACAAGATGCCCTGGATGTGCTAAACCAGAAATGCACCCTTTGCCTGTAGATGCTGCCACAGACATTTCTCTCTGTAGTGAGATTCGTGATGTATTATATTTACATTCGAACGCATTCAACCCCTTCAACATACACTTTATTTTCCACTTTAATTTGACAACATCAACAAAGCACCTCAGGATTTGTGTTATTGATGGGTAGCAATTTAGCACAGATGTGACACAGCAGGGAGTGCTGAGCTATATGTGACAGCTTTCTGTCAATGCAGAGGAAATATTTATTGCCTTTTTGTTTTATCTCTTTTGCAGTGGGATAATTATAGCTGATGCACACTGAACTGTCACTGTTACTCCTCATGGAATAGTTGATTGGGTAAGATGAGATTGGATATAAGCAAAAAAATTAAAGGTTTCTGCTGGAAAAAAGAGGCAAAGCCAACACACCCAGGAGTTCACTGCATACATCAGCAAAGTGCTACATCTGCTGAATATTTACATACTGAATTTTTCAGCTGGGTAAAATGCTAAATAGTGTCCAATGCCACATCTTACACACACACACACACACACACACACACACACACACACACACACACACACACACACACACATATACATACATATATATATATATATATATATATATATATATAAATGGATTATTTTCACGTGCCACTTCCTTGATCCTGAACATGCCTTGATTTATTTAACAATACGTTAAAAAATAAATTTACAACTTTTTATAAATTGCAATATATTAAGAACTAATAAGCTTCAATAGCACAAACACAGTGGGTGTGATCATTTGTTTCTATCTTTAACATTTATGTACCATTAAACTATATTTTTATATCATTCAACTGCGGTTTGAATACTGTATAAAATATTAATGACAAGTGCTTTGATTAAGTAAGGTTCTTCTCGATAATTTTTAAAAATGCAAATATAAGAGGAAATGGATGAAATAAGATGAAATAAATTAATATAAACATTATTTTACAACCAAAATGGTACTACAGTAATCCACTTTTCGATAAGCGAAAAAAACCCCCGTAATTAACGGACGCCACTTCTGCTAACAGAACATGCAATGGTGATCAATGTTTTGGACATAATGTGAATCGCAGTGGCGGGCAGTCAGGGCCAGCAAAGCCTTCTCTGCTGGCCTAAACACTATCAGCAGCACTGACCTACATTTACAACCAAAATTCTAATATTTGTTCCACGAAATTGTATTGCATTGTAATTGAATTTATTAGGCAACAGTTTATTCTCTTCATTTCATAGCATTTCTCTTGGCTGCACTGCTTCCAGTACGTTTATATGGATGTTAGATTTTTTTTGTCCAATCAGATTTCAGCCTTTATGTGCTGCCATGTCAATCTAATCTGCCCAGGGCCTGCAAAGTCTGTCCTGCTGTCCCTTTTACCATTTTCCCCTTAAGAAATAGCTCTGCTTCTTTAACCAATCAGATTTTATATTCTCCTCACAGGGCCAGCTAGCCAGAATAGCTTCAGCATTTTTCTGTCCTCTGATTGGTTGGTCAGAGGGAAACTGTTACAGCCAAGTTTACTTTAAAACATGTGTGTAGCTCTGCACAGATAAATACATCTGAGTTAGATTTTTTTTTATGCCTACGGAGGAAGAGAAATATATTTGGTTGCGGGCATACTTAAAAATCCATTTTCAAGAAAAGCTAGACGGTTAGGAGAGGTCGGCCAACCCCAAAGCTAGGTAGCTTCTCTCAGCCCGAGAAAGGGATTGTTCTTCTCCAGACCAGTGAACACGAGCGGTACCACTGGATTACAGCCTCTGTGGAATGGTGCAAATTATGAGTATGCATCTCTGGTAAGGTGAATCGAGGCAAAATGTAGCATATAACCAGGAATCTAATCAAAAATGTGTACAGAGCAAGTTCTACTGTAAATTAGTGCCTACAAACATTATTATACATACAACCATTGGCATTTTACATACATGCAAATACACAGCTGTATGAAATGGATCAATCCTACACATATTCTAAATTGCTCTGCTCATGCATTGACATGCTCATTTACATAAGGAAACACCCTGAAATCGCATTATATGGTCAATCATTTTTATTTAAGAGGTCTAAAAAGAAGCACTTGTATTGTTAGTTATACAATACAAGCTATTGTTGCTTTGAAGTAGCATAATAAGAACATGGTTTATTAGGCACTTTTACTTGTGCTTTGTCTAAGGAATACATTCAAAATATTTTGTCTTTGATTTTATGGCTACATACAGTACTGCATTTAGAAAAAGTGAAACAATCTGAAATTCCCTCATTATCATTATGCTTTCTGCAGCCCTATTTGGAAATGAAATTATTTGGCTCTCAGTTGGATAGGAAATGCCAGAACTGGCTGCAATATTCCTTTGAAATGCCTCTGGCTAAAAAACATAGAAGAGATAAATGAAATCAACTCTGGCATCAGTGAAATCAGCTGATGAGACACTAATCATGCATATTCTCTGTGCAAAGCTGAGAGTGCCAAATCTTCAAGTAATCAAGCAATCATCCCAATCAATCTTTGGATGTGTCTTTTATACTTTCCATTTCAACTGCGAAGCCTGTCTTCACCTTGTGAGCACAGAAATCAGTTATTATGCTGTCAATTATACTGACATGATTGACAACAAGTGAAATTAGGGCTCCTCATAATCAGTTCACTATTGGTTACATTTTACTTCAGTTACAGGTTCTTGTATTTGCATGCCCAAGAGTGCGCTTTAATGTACACAGACTTGTGGGCCATAAGATGTTGTAATAACTAATATTCTGTATGCAAAAATATATGTGTATGTGTGCACTGTTGAGGAATCTGACTCTGTGCATCTATATACTATTTGGTTTTGAACATGTTTGGCTGCTTATGAATAAATTGAATACTACATGCACTGAGCATTTGGGTTCAGAATTATGTCAGGGGCTGTTGACATGCCTACAGATTGAAAGTCCTTGTGTCTGATTTTTCAAGCTGTTTTACAAAATGCTCAGCCAATCTTCACAATCTTCACTTAACCCCTGTGGTTATAAATGATGAGTAAATAATCAGACAATGAATGGCATCCACTTGAGATCATAGTTTTGTGTAATTCTAGCCAGTAACAATTTTGTCGTTTTAAGCTTCAATGAAGTAGTGACAAACAATCTTAATTAGATAGCCTCCATCTAATAAATGCTTGTATCTGAGGAAAAAATTCGAGTTCTGTTTATTCTATTCGGCACCATCATGCTTCACTGACTCACTGAGGAGGTGTTCGAGAAAAAAATCCTCTGTGAATAAACAAGTCTCTTTTGTATATTGGTCTTTAGCTAACTGAAATGCACTAGAAGCTGTTCAAATGACTGTATCATACCCTTTCACAGATTTATATCTGTCTTTAATGATTTGTCATTAGTGAGAATGTAGCTGCAATTACAATGGATGAGTGGAAGGTGATAGAAGGCAGTGGTGATTTGGCTTTCAGCTTGTGTCCTCCTCTGCCTCTACTAAACTGTTGGCATGTTAAGTGCAATGTTGGTGGTGGTGTGTGTGTTTAATAGTGTGTGGGGTGGTGTATGTCTGTGTGAGCATTTTTTATATCTTGGTGAGCACCAACTGTCCTTTCAAAGATGGATTTTCAAAGAATAGATAGTAAGACAAATGTGTGTGTATTTCTGTGTGTAAGATTCTACTTACACAGTACTTCAAAATAGGCCAAAGTACAATAAAGGAAAAAGATAAATTGTGGTGGCATTAAATGTTTGTCTGACCTATTAAAGAAAGTATGTGAAGGATACAGCACAGCAGGATTTCTTCTTCCATCTTTCTTTTTTTCTTTCTCAGATGTTTATACTTACTCTCATGCTTTCTTTCTGTTTCTTCTTTCTAGATATCTTTATATTGCCATATTGAACAACAGTGGCCAACTAACTAAACACCCAATAGATCAGTTTTTCAATGCATACAGAATGGAATGATGTGTTTTTCTCCAGTCTTGTTTGCTGTAGTAAAGAAAAGATGTTTTGGTCTGACTTTTGCTTAACACAGTGGAGGTGTAAAATCTGGAAGGGCACCATCACCCACTCAGCTTCTTCTAGTAGATGAAGAACAGATTAAACCCTGGTCAGTTTGAAAGAGATGGATCTCTTGCAATCTCTAATCCAAGTTCCTTGCAATATTAAAGAAAGAGACTTTAAAAAAGAATGAATGCATAAGAAATGTTGTGGAGCCAGAGGAGTTCAGTAGTACGGGAAAAAATAAGTAATAAAAAAGGGTAAACAGAGTTCAGTCACAACAGCTCTGAGAGATATGTGAATTTCACTTACTTGTTTTGGTGTTTTGAGCCCTGGAGGTGTGCATAGTACTGCTCAATGGAGTTCAGAACCACTTTACATATGCTGCACGAGTAACTGCTGCGCAGGCCTACAATATACACAAACAGCAAAATAATAAAACGTTACCTTTATCTAAGATTCTGTGGTGATGTTGGTTGTTAATTCTTTTGCATCAAATTTGTTTGTTGATAGTTTAAAATATCTGCAACCGAAAATCTGCAATAATGTAATAATTCAAATCATGTAATAATTATTTGCACAGTGTAGTCTATATATTGACCATATCAGTGTCATATAGGATGTGGTAATTTTCACAGATCTCTAACTAATTCATTGCCGCAAAAAATTATTTAGGGTCTGCATTGGCATCTGAACATTTCTTTTGTTCCACTGAAAATTGATTGGCTGTTTGAGCAGAATGGAGAGAAGCCATGCGCGCAGCCATGCGATAGAGGCTAAACAGATGCGTGCTAATTATGGGGTTTGCAGGTGGTAAAGAACAGCAGTGGCGTGAAAAAAATAAATAGATGGATGAGAATAATAAAGGAGCACATGAGATGGAGAGAAAGAAAACGAGAGCTGAAAAGCAGAAGAGAATGAGTGTGGCAACACTCATTCGTCACATATGGGCAAACCACGTGGCTACATGTAGTGGCTTGATTTCTGTACGACATCTGCCGAGTTATTTCGGATAAGTAAGACATTTATTGCTATTGAACATTCTTCAGTGCCCTTATACCACAAGAGCTGCTGATGTATTCTTCTAAATGACTTGGTGATTACATTGCTTTCAATACTTTGGATCACTAACGGCTTTTGAAGCAAATGTTTTTGTACATGTAATGGAAATGAATGAGACCTTGAGCTCACTGCTTATGACAAGTCTATATTGATGTTATCATTTTCAATCAATTCAAATAAAATTTTATTATGCTAGATATGTAGAGGTCAAACTTATTATATATACAGTATAATGCAGTTTTTACAATATATGTTAAAAAATTATGGGTCATCAGCTGATCATTACATCTGCCTGTGGTTCTTCCACAAACTGTTGCTACAAAACACACAATTATCTGTAGCACTGCAATTTCTCTTCACTGGAACTAAAGTGTCCTAACATGCTGCAGGATGCTCTTGTTCACAAAGCATCCATGAAGACATGCTTAACCAAATTTGAAGTGTGCAAAAATTTAAGTGGCTTAACCAGAACCCGAACACACTGGACACCTTTGTTAAATGAACTGGAATGCTGAGACTGCCCCAAGTGTCTCTGTTCATCATTACCTTACAAGATTATTGTCTGACCTTTCTAATGCCTTTCTAGTGTAAAGCTTCCCAGAAGAGTGGAAAAGAAAAAGATCCAAAAGGGTTCCCCAAGAACCAGGCCACACAGAATTTTTTTTTTATGTTCATTTCATTTCCATTTAATTGACTTTTTCAGTCTGCAGGGTGTTTTATCTACAAAAAGAATCCATTTATGCCTAAGGCAAATTCCTGCACAATTATTGTTTACACATTTATAGATTAAGCTGATTCTGCATTATGGTTAATTACATTTTCATTATATATGTAATAATCAAACTAGTAATGAAATCACATAATATTTATAATAGTAATATGATATGCAACTATTGTGTTTAGTTATGTGCCTGCTCCTCCCCCCGGTCCTTAAAAAATTGTCTTGTGTAAAACTGATCCGTGATGCAAAAAAATACAATGGCAGATATTGTGAATTTAATAGCCTTTGGTCCATAGAACCTCCATAAAGCACATACTGCAATAATGCCTTTGGTTTTGTCCTACTATTTGGAATGGTTTAGCCTCTTACATTAGAACCTACTGTCCAGAAACTACCAGAATTATCCTCTCTACCTTATGTGACTGAAGAAACATAATAATTTTTTTATTTCTGTTTATAAGCTTTAGTGCGTATTTCCCGCATGGTGGCCAGCTAATGACCTCACAGTAGGATGCTAATAAACCAGTTTAGTAAGACACTAAGGCAGTTTATAATTGCTGGTAGTGAAACTGCCCCACATGCCACAAAGAACTACGCTTAGGGTAAGGAGGAAAAGAATACAAGCTGATAAATGTTCACTGGATGTAGATGAAGGTTTGCTGCTAACTATTGGCTGTAGGCAAAAAACTTTTCTTTTCAGACAAGCAGGCCATAAATCTAAAACCTTTCCTTTGGTAATTGCAACAAAGCTGGAAAGAGCATTTGAAGAATTTCCACTGCGTTTTTTGACTTGTCTGGGTTGAATTGAAAAGGAAAGATGGAAGTCTCCTTCTTGGCACTTCATCTGCTTTGGGAGCATTCATTTAACATTAAACTGCTTCAGAGCTATTTGAAATAGAAAATGTTTAAGATTCGTAGCTATAAAGTATCACCATACTTGATATGCATATAATATATTCATATATAAGTCTCCTCGCTTATACCTTGTACATCAAAAACTTAAGCTGAATTTCTCATATTGATAAAAAGCAAAGTGTAATTAGTCATATTACTGATCAGAGCAAGAATATAAGATGGATAATAGTCTGTTTGGTGCTCCCAATATAAGTATATGTTTACATTTAGATTTTAACCCAAATCGTCGGTACCCACTGAAATGTAGTAAATTTAGTTGAATCTATTTCTCAAAATATAATCAAGATATAGCTTAATTTATACCTCCTGTCACATAATGGAGTCAAAAGTCAAATGCAAGTGCAGTACTTGGGAGCAGTCCAAAAAACAAAAACACAAGTGAAAGGAGAAACAAAAACTGAAACAAGACTGAAGATAGGAACTGGGAGCATGAAAACTAAATAGGTGTGCTAATTAGAAGTGACAGTGAAAAGTGAAAAGGTGTGAGTGATCAGTGAATAAATCATGTGATATGCATTCACTGATATGTAATGTACATAACTGCCATAGCCATGACCACATAGATACTAAGGATGAATAAATAGTGTCAAAAAAATAATTGTTCACATTTTGTCAGGGATCCACCAGCCACACCCACGCCAACCCCTCCAATCACTCCAAGCAGCTCACCAACTTACTAATCATCCACACCTGGTCCAAATCAGTCACCACACTATAAAGACCCGGTTTATCCACATGCTCATCGTCCGTTCTACAGCTTAGGCTTGCGAACATACCGGACTGCCCAAACTACTCCGTTTGGTTGTTGCTCAGCTTACTAGCTTCAGTGTGTTTTTCTGTGCTTTCTGCATTGCCCCTTTTTGCTTTCTCATTAAAAAAGCCTTCGTTGAATTCATTTGGTCTCCAGAACGTTCTTAGCGCCTGACACATTTGTATTTGTGAATGTTTTCAGTGTTTTTCCTATGCATCTGATATATATGAATGCCTATATGAAATCCCAGTTTCAGTAAACATTTCTAGTCCCAATCCAGATGCTGTTATCCAGATTTCTACCAAGCTTTTATAAAAAATAATAAAATAAACAATGTTTGTCTAGTTAATAATCTTTATTTTAATGTATATTATATTTTATAAGCACATTATCTATAGTTATGTCTATTTTAAATATGACCTCAACTGAATTCACAGTTTATACTGAAAATGATTTTCTCCCTGAACAGAATGTTGGTAAAGAAATATGCTGAAATAGACACTATAACTGTGTGTTTTGTATCTAGATAGTATATAACAGTGTGTGGGCTGACTGTTGACAATGCACTCTTGTTCATAGGTCTTGTTCATAGGTATAAGATGGCTCTTATTTGTAATGCAGCACATTAATGTGATGATATACTGTATGGAGAGGAGAGAATCACTCATTCTGTTCCCCTTTGCATTGCAGTAATAAATCTGTTTTTTGAGAGGCAGGTGAGAAAATTATTTAATCACTGAATAAGATAAACACAAGCTAGCTTCCATAGGCCAGACGAGTCAATGTTACACTTTGATCAAGAGTCGGAAACCAGAATATATATATATATATATATATATATATATATATATATATATATATATATATAAAATAGGACAGAGTACACCGATGGCAAGGAGGATCTACGGCGACTCCAGGGTGCTCTGTGTTAGGGGGTGTGAAGGGCTTCAGGAGAGATGGTTGGATGGATGCGGTAACGAGGAGGCAGGTTGAGTCGATAGGCCACGTCATTGACCAGCCTGATGATTCAGAACGGTCCAAAGAAATGGGGACTGAGATTCTTACAGGGTACCTGGAGCCGCAAATCTCAAGTGGATAGCCAGACTTGATCCCCCGGTTTGTAAGAGGGGGGCTTCTGACCTCTGGGGATCCACGAACCTCTGGATGGTTCTGAGGGCACATCGGAGCTGTGCGTGGGCTGACTTCCACACACGCACGCTTTCCCGGAACCAGTAGCCCACCGCGGGAATGTTGGAGGGCTCGTCTGTCCAGGGAAACAAAGGTGGCTGGAAGCCCAGCACGCATTGGAACAGGGTGAGGCCAGTGGTGTCCTGGCGCAGGGAGTTCTCTGCGTACTCGGCCCAGAGGAGAAAATGGTTCCAGCTTGTTTGGTCCTGGTTGCAGTACAACCGCCGGTAGTGTCCGAGCTCCTGTATCTTGCATTCCGTCTGTCTGTTGGTCTGAGGGTGATGACATAGAAACGCCACCTTGGATTGATCGGAGGGGAATGCAACTGCATTTTAATGTAGAGGTTGACATGCAGGAGGAAGCCATTGCACTTGGCCGCGTCTCTGGAATATGAAGCCGGAAGAGCCATCTGGCTGCAGGGGTTGGGTTGCGGAACTCCGCTGGTGGCGGCTGGCACGAAAGCCTCCCGGAGAGTGGCGGCGAGTTCCTTGATGGGATCTAAAACAGAACCCGGTTGCGGACCCATCGAGGTGAGTAGTTGGTATACGCCTGATCTTCTGTCACACTTTGATCAAGAGTCGGAAAACCAGAATACGAATAGGACATTTATTAGCCTGGGGAAACAAACAGAAGCTAAGAAGCAGCATGTACCGGAAAACAGGTATATTCCTAAACACAGGTAGTCCAGGGATGATCGCCAGAATGAACCGTAGATTGGATGGTGAGTGAGTGCGAACAGGAGTGCTGATAATTGGAGACAGGTGAAGGTGATTAGTATAAAGGTGAGGTGCTGCGAGTGTGCTGAGTGCCAAGGGGAGGCATGGCCGGTGGTTCCCTGACAGCACAGACCCTGTTTATTGTGTAACACAGTTAATGACATTAAGAAGTGGTCTGGTCAACTACAGTGAAGCCACACCAAATTTAGAAGGAGTTTAGACAAATAGACAAACCATGTTGTTTGGGGATCAGACAGGTTCAACTGGAAAATGGAATGTGCATAGATTTTAAAAGCAAAATGTGTGTTAAATGAGTAATCATTTGCTCATCGTGACAGAGTGAACTGTCCCTATGGTCAGCATGACACTACACACTACACTTTCACTTCTCCTCTGTTTCTCGCTACCTGGCGTGTGTGTGCACCCACAGCCAGTAGTATCACCTTCCCCCTCTGCAAGCCGCGAGCTTGCCGGGTGGCGAGACAGGTAGTCAGCAGTCAGCAGCATATATAATACCCCAGAAAAGAAAAAGTGGCAAAATAAAAAAAAAAAAGGGCATAGTCCAGGACATCCTAGAGATGAGGGATCGTCTGGAAAACTACAGGAAGCTGGCAGCGGAGAACCTCCAAAAGGCTCAAAAGTACCAGAAGACGTGGTACGACCAGCAAGCCCGTTCCAGAGAGCTACGACCAGGACAGAAGGTACTGTTGTTGCTGCCAACGTCCACGAGTAAGCTCCTTATGAAGTGGCAGGGGCCCCACAGTGTGGTACGGAGGATGGGGCAGACATAATATGAAATCCATCATCCAGACAAAGGCAAGGCAAAACAAACTTACCATATCAACCTGCTGAAGGAGTGGAAAGAGCCTCCCAGCGAAAAGGCAGACCCGGTACTGCTCATTCAGAAGGTGGAGGAAGATCAGGAGGAGGATCATCCGGAACCAAAGGCTAGCGGGCAGACACAGCCAGCAGAGGTACACCTCGGACACCTGGAGGCACCCAACCAGGCTGAGCTGCAAACGCTCTTTGGTCGATACCCGGCGTTGTTTCGTCAGAGGCCTGGACGGACCAACCTGGTACACCACAAGATCCGCCTGACCAATACAACCCCATCTCGACAGAGACCGTATCGGGTACCTGAGAGGCTGGTGGCACCACTGAAGGCAGAAGTTAGGACTATGCTGGAGATGGGAGTAATCGAGCCGTCAAGCAGTGAATGGAGTAGTCCGGTGGTCATCGTACCGAAGAAGGACAACACCCTCCGTATCTGCATTGACTTCCGTTGATTAAACTCCCAGTCCCAGTTTGACGCATCCCCGATGCCACGCATTGATGATCTGCTGGATAAGGTCGGGGGAGCCAGGTACGTGACCACATTAGACCTGTGTAAGGGATATTGGCAGGTGCCTCTGGAGAAGACGTCCAGACCTTACACAGCGTTCAGGACCCCACTAGGACTGTTCCAGTTCACGGTTCTTCCCTTCGGCCTACAAGGGGCACCAGCAACGTTCCAAAGGTTGATGGACCGAGTGCTGCAAGGCGGGGATGAATGGTCTGCCGTATCTGGACGATGTGGTGGTCCATAGCGAGACCTGGGCGGATCACCTAAACCACCTCGGAGGCGGGCCTGACGCTGAGTCTTCCGGGTTGGGTTTGGATAGCAGCCAACCAGAGCGCTGAATAGCGGCTGGCTTTAAAGCGCCAGCGCTGCGTCGCGCATGTGCGGCAAAACCGGAAGTCGGCAAGATTATGTTGATGGGACATTTTTTTTGGGTGATTATTATTATTTATATTGTTATAATTTATATTATTATTATTATTGCTATATTAGTATTATTATTGTTGTTATCATGTTTATTATTTATGATATTCACAATGTTATTAAGCCATTTTGTGACTGGCTACA
Source organism: Silurus meridionalis (assembly GCF_014805685.1). Taxonomy (NCBI): domain Eukaryota; kingdom Metazoa; phylum Chordata; class Actinopteri; order Siluriformes; family Siluridae; genus Silurus; species Silurus meridionalis. Next base: position 17,759,498 of record NC_060885.1, read on the forward strand.
AAATACCAAACCCCTTTGGGTGAAATGGTTGGGTCCAAGGGGAGGGGCCTACACTATATAAACCAGCCTCCCACTTCAATGCGGGGTGGAGTTGTAGGAGTGCTGCATGGTGGAGTTGTAGGAGTGCTGCATAGTGGAGTTGTAGGAGTGCTGCATTGTGGAGTTGTAGGAGTGTTGCATTGCGGAGATAACGGAGTCTGAGAACTATTGTAGTGAATGCACATGAGCAGGTGCGCCTATTTTGTATATAGTTTTCTTTACTTTCCTCGTAATTGTCCTTGTTTTGTTATTTTGCCACTTTTTCTTTTCTGGGGTATTATATATATTTTGGACTTTGCACTTGAGCACGCTGTAAATAAACACCACTTTACACGGAACATCACAGCGAGTATTGCCATCATTTGGGTAGAAGGCGAACCCGTAAGGCTGCTCTACCACACTCATACTTGTTCAAATATAACTGTATTTACAAAGTACTCAATGAAACAAATGAGCCCTTAAATTATATAACAATCTAGAGAAACAGGGCTAACATCATATTATTATTATTATAATTTTTTTTTTAAGACATTTTTTTAGTTTTTAAGTTAAAATATCATCTCTGTTGTGTTTCCCCCAAGGACCTCTAATTCTACTTTATATTTAGGGGAAATTAATACCTGTTTCACACCAGCAATTCCCTTGATCTCAACATCAAAACAAGGCCTCTGTGAGAAGGCTATTACAATGAAGTGGCTTCCACATAAACAGGACAGCCTGTAATCTCCCAGCAGTCACTTCACTGATGGCTTGAACAAGTAGGTCTTCTAAATGAGCCACTAGCTCTCAAACAAACCACACGCATGGGAAGATAAAAGCGATGCAGTGCTTTGAGTTGTATTAGTTCCTGTGTGTTTTATGTGAATTCAGCTCACACATGCTGCACCTTCATGTCGTGGGCTTCTAATGAGGATGATGAATGAGATGTGGCATGCTTGCTGAGCTCTGACAGTCCCCCGAGGAGCAGCCAAACTCAAGGTGACAAGCTTTTGGGATAGCCATGGGTTTAGCAGTACAATGAAAGCGAGAATCTCAGCAGATCTCTTTCACCCAGACTTAATGAAGAGGATGAGCTGTGGTGTTTCTCAAGCTAAATTTAGATGTCCTAACATTATTAGTTTAGAGGTAGTAGACTTGTGTGTCTCTGTTGCAGAGTGTTGTAATCAACAGCAAATATTTCTGGTGAGATTTAAATAGAAGGTGACATTCACAGTGGAATGCTACAAACAAGGACATCGGTTCACTTGCTTGCTGCCTACAGGGTGATTATAGATTCCCAGATATTTTAGATGCTTGCTATCTGATAAGTAAAAAATAATAATTTGTATCGTTGCTGTTTTGGTGAACTATTTCCAATGCATCTCTGTATACAACTCTGACAAGTTCTCTATCAATATAAATTTGCTGTTCATGCAAATACAATTAATAGCAACATTTAAATGTCTTGAAATCTCCACACCACACTTCATTACAGAACATCTGTGAACTATGAATTCTATGAACTATGAATTCTTGGCTTACACCTTTTTTATAGCAGCTTGTGGTGTTTCTGTCTTTAGAAACTATCTCCATAAACCTGCTGATCCTCTGTTGGCTGTGGCTGGACAGTGTCTTGCTGGCTCTGTGAAAAGCATTCCAGCATGCTGATGCCGGATGAAGCATGAGCTCTGATTACAGTGCTATAACAAACAGCAACAACAAAAAAAACTTAAATCCACACTTTTAGTAAAAAACGCAACTAAAAACATCTCTGAAAAATATATAAAATCTTCACCCTTAATAAAATAAATGGTCTTTCTCATATATTTGGGAGCTACAGAATGACAAATGTCATTTGGTTGGTCACAGCTCTTTAATATTGCCAAGGAGTTTTAACTGCACTTGATGCCAGCTGTCCCCAAGTATAGACGATCTGACATTGATCCCCTAAGAGCATTTCCTAGTCTTGGTGACCTGCAAATGGTTCATATTTTTTATTTTATGATCTCTTTTACACTCTATCCTGGCACAGAACCACAGGGATAGATTAACTAAGAACACAGAGTACACTGTTCCCTTAAGACTAGAATATAGGAGAACATGGCTTTAGAGCATCTGTTAAAAACAAAGCTAGACTAAGATGATCTGTCTGATTCAATAAATAAGATTTTTGCCTTTGTCACTTACACATTAAAGTATATTGATTGTATACATATATTGACAGTATAAATTCTTGCTTATGTCCTAACTTTCTAGGAAGCAGGGGTCAGAGATGATATGGAATTCCTGGTACAGAGAGATTTGTGCTTTGATCAAGGGCCCAACATTGGCAGCTTGAACTCATTCAATGACTTTGAGATCAAAGACCCAAAGCCTTAACCACTGAGCCACCACTGATGACAAGCTTATATCACAAAAGAACACGACCACAAACACCATGTTACTAAAGATTGTAAAACACACCATTACTTTTAATTGCCCATCTGCTCCCCATTCCCCAGTGTTCCCCTCTTTCAACCATTTTCCTCCAACTATGGCAAGCTGCCTCATCTCGCAAACACGGAACTCACCTGTGCTCTCGGTGGCATCCAGACTGCCTGCCAGTTGCTCCAGGAGCCGTGCCCTTGCTGCATTTCTTTTGTGCTTTTTGCCTTCATAATGTTGCTGTGCCATCAGTGGATTGTTGAACCAGGCACTGCAGAGGCAGCAGTACTTGCCTGCTTCGCCATTGTTGCCCATGGAGGGCCATGAAGGTGAAGGTGGTGGTGGTGGGTCTGTGGCCTGAGGGGTGCTTGCAGTTGAATCTGTAGAGACAAGGTCAAGATACCACAGAATTTCAATCCGTCTGCATGCGATGCACAACAAACATTCAGATAATTAGTGAAACATTGCTAAAACTGCCCCAGGTGTAAAATACCCAGCTGAGATGTAGGTTAACAGAACACATGCACCTCTTCATAGACATATTTCTTTAGATGCTTTGGGATCTCTTTTATCATTTTGAAGGGACGAGTACAGAAACTGTAGTCTTGCAGGTGACCCACTCTACATGTCACTACAGACCTGTTACCATGGTTTCAAACCCCAAAAGTGCCTATGGGACTTGACACTATTGCAGACAGAACCTGCATCTGCTGGAGAATAAAATTTGTCTAATTTCTAATTTACACAAAGCACTAGTGGAACAGGTAAAGAACAAAAACAAAGTGCAAAAAAAAAGAAAAAAAAAAAAATGATAATGAATCGAGAAGGCAGTGAAAGTGCAGCCTAGTGAAGGTTGCCAGGCACGCAGCAGTGGTTGCTAGGATATCAATTTGGACAGAAAAAAAGCTCCTGCATTTATAACGTATCAAATATAGAACTGTGTGTGCACTCCAGTTAGTCCATTTATGGCACCTAAACTGGAGGACATTTTACCAATGCTACAATGACACTACAATGAGATGTTTCCACAGATTAAATATAATTGGTGAAAAGCCCTAAGATTAGTTTAAATGTGCTGACATACTAAATGTGTGTGTGTGTGTGTGTGTGTGTGTGTGTGTGTGTGTGTGTGTGTGTGTGTGTGTGTGTGCATGCTAATATTTTCAGAATGGAAAATACTGGTCAAAAAGCAACTTAACACAATCTTTAAATAATCCTTGGACCTATGATTAAAACACATGGCATTAAATGTTGTTTATTTTTTTTGTTGGTAAGGTTGTGCTTAGTGCATTTACTTCATTAGTTAGTCATACCGAAACAAACACAAAGCCAAGAACACATAGTTACAGCTAGTATGCCTCTCTCTCCTCCTCTCACCACCCACAGTGCTGTTATGAGTGAGATGATTCAAACCAATGTGAATAGATCAAATGGAGTTTTCAAAAAGCTTTCTTTCACAATAAGAGATTTCATTATGATTACATGGTGTTAGGAACGTGTCTTTAGTTATTAAAAATGAACTAAGATTGAAATTTTAATATGTATTCAATTGTGGGGAAAATAAAAGGAGAATGGCAGCGAAAGGCTTACTCCTTCACGCTGACATTTCAGGTCAGCTTGCAAAAGAAGTAAGAAGAAAGCTGGACTCTACACTGTATCTCCTTCTGTCTCTTTTTTGCTATCTCTGCGGCAAGTACAATGCATGAGTAAGAGCTTCTCCCTATGAAAGCTTGGTCGTGCACTGTGGTACAGAACAGTATATTGGATGAGATGAGTTTGAAGTACAGATAGATCGCAAAGAGATGATGATGGACTAGATAAAAGGCATCACTTCAACACTTAGCCTTAACTGTCACTACCACTGCACAACTATAACAACTGTCCTAAGCATAAAGTATGCATTTTAATGAAACATACTTTTGAATTTAATCTTTTGAACTCACTTGCCCTAATTTGTTTCACTGGTTCAACGATTCCTTAAAAGGCATCAACAATGTTATCATTCTGTCTTCAAAAAAAAAGCAACATCTTTATTATAAACACATATAGATTTCAACACTGGATCTGCAATACATTTACAATTAAAATAGAATTTCACACTGTAACACAACTCTTCCTAAAAGTAAAGTGGAAAGAAGTAAAGTAACAGATGTGCATGTTGATAAAGAATGCTCTGCTTCTACACCAGAGATATTTTGCTTGCAGGAAATTGCCAACTGATTAATGGAAATTGAGCTTAATAGCACTGACAGGCTAAATATATTCCATCTGAACTATAAGTGTTAGGCATCTCTGAACTGTCTTTGAAATAGAGCATAATCAAATATGGCCACGGAGCAAACTACATGAAAACAAATGTGCCACTCTGTGATTAAATGCAAACAAACCTACCCGCCTTGCTGCCAAGTTTTAGCATAACAACTCACAGCTTTTCCCAGCACTGGCTCATTTCCAGTCACAAAGTCTGAGGTGACTGAAGCATGCTTCTGAAATCGATTTTGTCTCACTTTCACAGGTTCAGTTTTTTATTTATGATAGCCTCAATAATGCCAACATTAAGTGTTCTCAGTTAAAGTTTTGTTTCAAAACAAACATCAGACGAGTTCTTGCTAAAGTGCTGATAACATTCATGAATAAGGCTTTATGGAACACAATGACATAATGACACCAAACACTCAGTTTCTAATGTATAGCTTAACTGCCGTAAGTATAACGTGCCATTTCACAAAGTAGGCCATTACACATAATTATAGTTAGACTGTGTTGTGACTGAGAAGCTGACATGCTTTTAATGTTTAAATCATCGTACATTTTCCTGTCAAACAGAATGAACAAGTACTCAGAAAGCACTCCCTGTGGGTTCTGTACATTAAATGCTGCTGCATTTTCAAACAGACTTTTTATGAGCAGGACCTGGAACTTCATAAACACACTGCCAAGATCTACTTCGTACTTGTGCTAATAGCATGTCCATGTCAATGCCATTTACATCTCACCTCATCACCAAATCCACTCAACATATAACAGCATTCCTACAAATGTTTCTATTGATCATACCTGTATTTCATTTCCATGTTAATATGTAGATGCTTCATTATTCTTTTGTATTTAATATACAGTATTAGCTAAAAAGAACAACCCTATACCCCAATAGTACCTCTGCTAATGCAATTATGTTAAAATCCTAAACCATTCTTCTCTGACCCCTCTCATTAACAAGGTGTTTCCACATGTAGATATGCAGCTCACTTTCTTTCTTTTTTATTCTAGAAATGGTTGTAAATGGAAACCCCAGTTGATCAGTTTTTGAACTGCACGAAGCAGCCTGTGCCGTTGGCACATTGTTTACAGATTTTCTTTTATTCTGATATTTAATATAAAAACTAAATTGACCCCTTTAGCTGCATGCAAACTACTATATTACTGGCTGGTTGAAAAACTCGAATGACTGGGCATGTGTGCAACTGTTCCTATTAAAGTGGTTAGTAAGCAGATATCACTTTTTTCAGGTTTTGGTTGCTTGATTTATGAACATTTATTTCATTTACAGTTCTGAGAGTTATTCAGTGATTTTCTGTTTCCTGACTTTGCAGTTACACCTAGCTCATTCCTGTGCCTACAAATTTGGTATTGTTAATAAAAAGATTCCACAGTTGGTGACAGTAAAAACTTTGGTAAAACTGAGCTGTATGATGCCGGTGACCATTACAAGCATGTTGGTGGTGTTTAATATTAATATTAATATTAATCATCATCATCATCATCATCATCATCATCATCATCATAATAATCATAATAATATAACCCAGTCATTAGGGTTGCACAAGCCAGTGCACTCTTAGTGCCGGTACCAAGCCTGGATAAATGGTAAGGGTTGAGTTAGAAAGGACAGCCAGCATAAAACATGTGCCAAATCAAATATGCAGATCACGAATCAGATTTTCATACCGGATTGGTCGAGGCCCGGGTTACCAACGACTGCCACAGGTATCGTTAGCCAACAGGGTACCGGTGAAAATTGGGCTACTGTTGGCCGAAGGAGAAGGAGAAGAGGAAAGGAGAAGTGTAGAAGAGTGGAGGTTCGGGTTGGTACTTTAAATGTTGGTACTATGACTGGTAAAGGGAGAGCGGTAGCTGATATGATTTAGAGGAGAAAGGTAGATATGTTGTGTGTTTAGGAGGCCAAGTGTAAAGGGAGTAAGGCCAGGAACATTGGAGGTGGGTTTAAACTGTTTTTTCATGGTGTGGATGAAAAAAATAAATGGTGTAGGGGTGATTCTAAAAGAAGAGATTAGTAAGAGTGTAGTGGAGGTGAAGAGAGTTTCTTATAGGGTGATGATCGTGAAGCTGGAAGTTGAAGGGGTGATGATAAATGTCCTATTGAAGAGAAGGAAAAATTCTGAAGTGAGTTAGATGAAGTGGTGGAGAGTGTACCTAGAAATGAAAAATTAGTGATTGTGGCAGACTTTAATGGCCATGTATGTGATGGGAACAGAGGGGTTGAGGAGGTAATGGGTAGGTATGGCCTTAAGGAGAGGAATGTAAAAGGGCAGATGGCAGTAGATTTTGCTAAAAGGATGGAAATGGCAGTGGTGATCACTTATTTTAAGAAGAAGGAGGAGCATAGGGTGGCATATAAGAGTGGAGAAAGGTGCACACAGGTGGACTATGTTCTACGTAGAAGATGCAACCTGAATGAGATTGGAGTTCAGGTACCTGGGGTTAACAGTGCAAAGTGATGGAAAGTGTGTTAGAGAAGTGAAGAAAAGATTGCAGGCTGGGTGGAGTACGTGGAGAAGAGTGGCGACTGCAGTGAGACCTGCGATGTTGTATGGTTTAGAGACAGTGGCATTGAGTAAAAAACAGGAGGTGGAGCTGGAGGTAGCAGAGCTGAAGATGTTGAGGTTTTAGTTGGGAGTGACAAGGATGGTTTAGGCTTAGAAATGAGTTTATTAAAGGAACAAGGTGAGCGAGGCGATATTGAGATTGTTTGGACATGTGCAGAGGAGGGACATGGGGTATATCGGTAGGAGAATGCTGAGGATGGAGCCACCAGGAAGGAGGAAAAGAGGAAGGCCAAAGAGGTTTATGGATGTGGTGAGGGAAGACCATGCAGGTAGTTGGGTTGAAAGAGGCAGATGTAGAGGACAGAGTAGTATTGAGACGGATGATCCACTGTGGCAACCCCTAATGGGAAAAGCCAAAAGAAGAAGAAGAAGAAGCTAATAATCATAATAATATAATGCAATCTGAATAATATGATAATCATTTGTGCACCTACTGCAATGGGTGCTATTACTCATTCATTTAATTATGTATCATTTTGATAACCACAATTAGCTACAGATTACTAGTTAGGAAATGTTTATTCTTTATATTTAAATCAAACAAAATGTTAAAACAAACTACAATTATATGCAACATTCGGGGTCATTTTTAAAATTTATTCCTACACTACTTCCCTCAGTAATTAGCTGCTGTTCATGCATTTTATATGAACTGTAGCTCTTTATAGTACACTTCTTATGTGGATAACGTTAAGAGAGAAAACGTTGCACAATAATGTTTCCTCTAGTGGAAGCTCTTCTGTTTCCTCTTGCCTCACAGACACACTTTTTACAATCTTGCTAATTGGTTTCCATGTCTCCACGGGTGAAGTACCTGTGTTGCGGTGGTGGACAGTAACGAAGTAAATGTAGTTTGTTACTGTACTTAAGTAGTTTTTTTGCATATCTGTACTTTACTCAAGTATTTCTGTTTGGGGAGACTTTTACTTTAACTTCACTACATTTCAAAGTCAAATATCTTACTTTTTACTTAGTAAAATCAGTTGTTCCTTTTTATTTATGAGCAGATAAAAGCTTAACACACAGCAATCCAACGATCAGGGTAGAGCGCACGCTCTGTTTAAACTTGTTTTGATTGCCGCTTGGTAGTTGTCGATTTAGGCGACATGTGCACCTGCCCAGTGCTGCAACTTGCTGGGGGGGTGGCACATAAAAAAATAAAAATAAAAATCGTTAATTGTTGTTTTTACCACTTATTTGCATGGTTGCATCATTTATTATATCATGTCACGGTAAATAAACCTGGCTGGGACTCGTTCGCAGAAGTTCCCTCACTCATGCACTCAGAAAGGAGAGGTGGGGTGATGTTACTTCAGTAAGAAGAGCTGAATCCAAATTAACATTATGGATACCAAAAATGGTCTAAACCCTCAGGAGCCCAATTCAGAAAAAAAAGCAAAGAAGTAGGGGGAAACGTGCAAAAGATAATGGTGTGTGTGCAGCTCATCTCTTGTTATGAGGATAGTATAGGCTAATGCATTTAATGCAATAGGCTAATAACTGTATATCACTTTATGATTTGTTGTTTTGCTGTGTTGCCTGCTCTCTGCCTGCAATATTTATTTTAGCTTGCATAACATTATCATTTATAGTGTGTAGTATATCATAATGTGTATAGCAACAAAACAATTACAACTTAAGTAGTCTATTTGGATTGTAGTTAAACTAGCATTTATTGATTTGGTTACCTTTAATTGAGGTGATGTCATAAAGGTTTTCTGTGATTGTACTGAAAAATCTTGAACTGAGTTCAGTAAGGGGAATCTCCAGTGAAGCATAAAAGACTAATTTAAAGACATATATTATAAGGATAAAGATGTTGTATGTATCTTATGGCTACAATTAGCCGAGGAGTTTTATGGTTCTTGGTTCTGAGAGTTTAATAAATTGTAAACAATTACGTGTATTTACTTGTGCAATAAATGCATTTAGGGGTGATATTTATACATGAAATAAAGCTCTTAGAAATGTATCCAGATTTGTGGACTGCTCTGAGAATATGTTCTCACTCATCCAGTGATGGTAGATGAAGCAGAGAGGAGCTTATTAAAGCTGAAACTCAATGGTGGAGACGTTTGGTCATGGCGTGGTTCACCCAGGGTGTCATTCAAGCTGGAACCACCATTGCCAGTTGGTGGTATCTACTGAATATACAGTTCACCTTCAGTTCAACATCAAGGAGAACATTCTGTGAGGAATAAATGAGGGAGGAAAATCCTGACTTTAACTTGCCACTTTAACACCCGTGGCCTTATTTGTGCGATTTATTTAAGTCGTTGAAAATAAGGTTTTGGGCTCATGATCATTTTAACAGATATCAATCGGTGTTTTACTCATTAATATTATTCTATTAATAGATTGGTGTGCTGAGAGTAACATTAAAGTCTTTTCACATAAACTGAGTTGATTTAGCAAAGAGTCTTGTGATAAAAATTATAATAGGAACATTATAGCCATAATAATTTATAGTACTTGGATACTTAAGTACATTTGGAGGGAAATATTTTTGTACTTTTACTCAAGTAAAAGTTTAAAAGGAGCACTTTTACTTTTATTGGAGTAATATTTTGCATACTGTATCTCTACTTTTACTCAAGTACATGCTTTGTGTACTTCGTCCACCACTGATCTGTTGTGCATAATTCAATTAAATTCAATTTATATTGAATTATTTATTTACACAGTGCTTGCCACTATGCAGCTTTACAAAAATCAGGATGTTTTAGATCCATAATGAAAAAGCCCTGGGAAAACAGAGGTGGCAGCGGCAAGGAAAAAATACCCTGACATGACAATGGAAAGAAAAACCATGAAAGAAACCATGGACTCAAACATAAATCTATGCTCTTCTAATCAAAAAGTATTTTTTTGTTTATTGTGGTACATGAGGGATTACTAGAGATGTCCCAGAATAATGCTTTGAAAACTGACACAAACAAGAATGAAAAGATTTTGTTAAATGGTACCTAATTGAAAATATTTGTAAATTAAAAAATATTATAATAAGATGTCCTAAATTACAAACATGTAGTAAGAAGTTACTTAGGTGGGATGTTCGTTATTTTATGTAAAAAAAATGTCCCCATTTGCACTAAACACTTTGTTTGTTTTTGCCATTTTTAGCAGGCAAAATGTCAGTATGTCCATAGTATAGACATGGATAGATAGTTTTAAATTAATACAAATTCATAATTACAGCAGGTGTTTTTGCTGTACCTGGGACAAATCAGGTTAGCAATAAATAGTGTTAAAAAATATAACTTGTCTGGTCATTTGATTTAAGAACAGGAAGTCAAAATGAATATATGGATCATGTTGTTGTGTTATCAGAAAACAGAGCCCTAAGCCTTCCCTTAAACATTGATCCACGGCCACAAGAAATGCAGCAACAGGACCACAGCTTCGGCAAATCAGATAATCAAGCATTTAAAGTCTGAGAACAAGATGAACAGCATGTTTTAAGTTAAATACTTAAATACGGAACTATGTAATGCTTTACTTTGCCAAAGACGAAAGCTAATCAACTAACCAGCTAACTCACCCAGCCATGCATGCTTAATTTCTACTTGCGGTTTCACCTTCCTTTTACTAATGATGAACAAGATATCAAATAATAATAATAAATATTAGGGCAAGTCATGTTTTTCCAGATGTTTTTCAGCTATCTAATTTCATAAGCATTCATTCATTTTTAATTGTTTTGTTTTTGACATCTTTCTATTATAATAATGGCGCAACCAGCAAAGTTTTGGAATAGACATGTACAGAAACGTTGCTATTGTTCAAATTAACATTACAGTTGTTTAATTCACATTATAATTGTTTAATTGTGGAATATACAGTATATATACTGTAAGTCAAACAGTTTCTAGAAATGAGTTACTGTACAGTGTTATGCTCAGTTGTTTCTTTTTATATTATTAGACACAATCTTATCAATATTCTTTCACATAATTATCACAGATTAAATGGGGTTCTAAAGTAGCATTAACACTTCTGGGCAAGGTGTGTGTTGGCAAAAATATATAAGCGAATAAATGCGAAGAGGTGTTGTGCCTTTATTTGAGAGAATAAAAAAAAAGTGATAATTTGTGAAATAACAGTCCAATTTTACTTAAATGGTTGCAGTATATGATAATATCTATTGGCAGAAGAGTAATAGCGTTAGTCTATTATCTGCTGCTGGGCTCACTTTTGAATCACAAGCTGAATGGAGTAGAATATTGCCTTTGGCATAAAGATTAATGGTACTGTCAGGAAGCGTCAGCCCAGTGCATACTCACACTCACACTGACTGTGACCTAGGATGTCACCTCACACACCAACCTTATGAGAATATAGCCTAGTTCACAGCTAGTGCAAAAAAAAGAATAATATATTGTATACTGATCCAAATATAAAGAGGACAAATTGTATAAGTGTCATTGTAACTGTAGATAAAGATGCAGGCTTAGATATACAGCTGAGGAATGAAATGACATATGGTAACTTAGTAGAAGGTAGTAGTCTTGATGTGCTCATGTTCTTGTGGACTCCATGAGGTCTAGAGTTTGAATGCTTGAAGGGGCTTGTTTCAGTCTGAGTTAATTCTCAGAAAAGCGTCAGGCCAGCAGGTATTAAATAAGTCCTGCTTGTTGTTGGAGCTGCATGTCATGCAGGATTTACCTTTACGCGACACCAATCCCCTGCCCCTGTTTTTTTCGGGCCAACTCTGATTCAATTTCTTGGTGAAAGAGCACAACACAGAGCACTGAATTCCAGTCTGCTGAGTGTTTTACAGTGCATAATCACCTTCTGCATGCTATTTGCCCAGCTCCAGGGCTCTTCTAACCACAGATAAAATACTGTATCCTTTACAGACCACCATTACAGTGCACGCTATAAGCATCTATTTGAATAGTTTATGAGAAACAAATTGCATTATATTTTATTTAACATAACCTCTGGCTTACACAGACATTACAGTGATCAAATGGCCCAGCGAGAAAAACACGGTATATTCATGTTAATTAATATGAATAAACATTGCTTATATGAATCTGACCTGTGGGGGTAGGTATGCTGGGCTGCTCTCCCAGAACAAGGCGAACTCTCTTTGCATGCGTTTTACCCTGGTAGTGTGACTGAGCCACGATGGCAGATGTGAAGAACATATTGCAGAGCGTGCAGCATTTGTTCCTGTCCACCTCATTCTCAGCACTGTCCTGTAGGAGGAGAGACAAGAGCAAGTTTGACTGATAAGGAAGCACAAGGGAAAAAAAAGGTTGCTTAGAAACTGGTGTGTGATTTAACATCAGAAAGGATGTGAAACTTCCAAAAAAAAGGCACAAAATGGGCTCATTACAATAAATGTATGACAGTCCACTGTTAAAAGTCAACCTGTGGTCAAAATAATCGAAAAGAAAAATACGGATTTGACTAAACTTGTCTAAAAACTTCTGATCTGACAGAGTGAACATCAAACTTACTTATACTTATTTACACTTATTTATACTCATTAATTTTAAATGTAGAATAAGCTATATAATCATGGTTTATGACATTATGTTTTGATTTAGTTTTGTTCTTTAAAAACCATTACAAGAAAAAAACTTGTGATTTTCATAATTAAGCATTAAATAAATAAATAAATAAATAAATAAATAAATAAATAAATACAATAAGCAGCCAAGATGGTTTTATATGGTATTTCTCTGACCTCACTGTCTCTGGAGGAAGGACATTACAGTCTCGGGTCTGGCGCGCTCTCAGACGCCCAGTCTGCTCAGATCTGTGTCACCTCACTCACAGCCTTACTTACAAAACTAAGGAGGTCAGTCTTAAATAAATTTGATTCAAAGCAGTGCAAAAACTGCCCTGAGCACCTATTAAAAAACAAAGTACTTTGGGATTATCTATATATCTATCTATATGTCTAATGTTTTTGCTATTAAGCTCATTAATTGTAAATACATTCAATAGGGTTCAGAAATCAAAAACCACATGCTACAAAAAACTACATCTTAGCAAGAGCTTCGCAGCATTTTAAATATAGTCACATGTATCTATTATTTAGTATTATAAGCTTACAACAATCCTTATATAAACTAAATATAAGATTAAACCAAGTAATAATTGCGTTCTATTGGCAGAAGAATTTGCTCATTATTTTGAACAATGATTCCAAAAAAAAAAAAACTCCAACAAAAAAACAAAAAGTGGTACCATTTCTCATATTTGGTTAATTATAATTTTATAATGCAGTGCATTGAAATTATTAGATTTTTTAAAATCTGAATATTCTAAAATATTTGAGATAACGATAGCAAAAGTTTAATATTATAAATAATGAATATTCAAGATTCTGCAGTAGGTCTCTATTTAAATGTAAGTAAATTTGTAATATTGCTAATTTTTGATACTGACTATGTTAACTGGTTTGTACAAAAGGTCAGCTTGCCCTCATGCCTAACCTCTTTCATTAAAGCGTGTTCAAATGACACTGATGGATTTGATTTAAAAATGGATCATAAGGTTTCATACTAATGTGTTAAGTCCATGCCAGCTCGAATGCACACTGCTATTAAAGCAAAAGGGTTATATCAAATCCTAAAAACATTTATGTAAATATTCAAAACATTCTACTTTTTAATCAAGCTGTAACCTTTAATAAAAAGTGCTGTATTATTTAAAAAAAAGAAACCATTTTCACTAGTTCGCTCAGAGTTTTGGACACCACTGTATATACCAGACCTTTATTGATGTAGCTAATCCACATTGCTCTGGTGACCAGAGTCCACAGCAAAACAAAACAAACTAAAACAAAACAAATTGAATTTTATTACAGCATGTTGTTTTTCTTAGCTACTTTCTAACACAGATGTGCTACAAATTATAGAGCATGATTCATAATTACTTGGATGCAAATATTTTGCCAGACACTGAAACAGACAAACACAGGGTGACACATTCGAAGATGCTGTTCCCAACTCACCACATTATTATCTTGTCAATCACTTATCTAACAGAAATAAACTTGCTAACTTGAAATGTATTGACTGAAAAATATTTGTATATGGAAGAACAAGAATTAACTTGTTAAATGTGATTGAGGCTCAATAGATTGTCAAGATTATAAATTTTACATTAAGGCCAGATTTTTATATAAACTAAATAAAAAATATATATAAAAACAATGCAGGATACTTACACCTGGTTTTATGTTGGATGGAGATTTTTGTTCAAATTTAATGCATAATTTGTAACAGATTCCTAGTGTATTATCAGCTGTTTTCTCTGAAATAATGTTGTTTATAATCCAGAATAAGATGCCAGAACATCTTCAACCACCTCTCGTTTGCTCACTTTCTGTACTTACTTTTTTACCCTGTTTCCTAAAATGGAGGTGTTAAAAGGCATAAAACTCAACGCTGAAATGTGTCACCTGACAAGTCACACTCTTAAAGCTGTTATTTCCACTGCAGGGTGTTAGAGGGGTTTCAGGCATCCTATCCTCTTGTATAAGACTTTTTCTACACAACTGAGATTATTTCTTTTTTCTGTTATCCTATGCCATCTGACTGTTTTCCCTCTGTTGCAAATGACAGACTATTTATCTGTTTGGCATCTTTTAGCTCTGCCATGACTGTTCATTGCCTTGTTGCCTGCATCTGAATTAACATTCCTTAATACTACAACAATACTAATACTTTTTCTACTGAGAATCAGAAAGGGGTTTTATTGCCATTGTGTGATGAATTCTTGGTGATAGAAATGTCTGGGTGCAATATATACATTTAAAAGAAGAAAGATTTGTACATAAATTTACTGTACAGTCATAATGACATGCAAAAAATACAAAACTATTTGTGAAAATATACACTTTTACACACCAAAAAGGCCAGACTGCTATAATTAAATTATATTATACACACAGTAGACCTTTTTCATATAATCTGAATAAAAACAATTTTGTTTTTTCATTAAATAGAGTTGAATATTAAGATCTGTAGCATGTGTAAGAAAAAAAGAGAGAGAGAAAAAATGTTGGGGTGGGTAAATTATCATAATGTCCATAAATATGGAGAAAGAAACTTGCAAATATGTGCCAAATAATTAAATAAAAACTTAACAGCCTCCACAGCTCTGAACGGGGGTGTATTTTTCTACCCCTGCCAGAGATAGAAGATCCCTCCTGAGAGGAATTTCCAAGGGAGGGTGTTCAAGAAAGGCTACCAGGTCCGCAAACAATGGCCTACCTGGCCACCACGGGGTCAACAGGAGGAGACGCACTCCCTTCTGGGGAACTCTCTCCAAAACTCCCAGGAGCAGCGTGACAGGCGGAAAGGCGTACAGTGCTGTACCATGGCATCCAGCCCAAGAGGGGCTGGGGGTAATAGGAAAAACCAGAGAGGGCAGTGCGATGTCACTTGGGTCACAAACAGGTCCACCTGAGCTCTGTAAAATTCTTCCTCGGCCCTTGCCTTGAGAGGGCATTTGCTCCCTTGTTTAAGTAGTCTGGGATATACGCCGCCTTCAACGAGAGCAGCTTTTCTTGGGCCCAAAGGAGGATCTGACATGACAGCTTGTACAAGGAGGCGAGTTTGCAGACCCCCCTGGTGGTTAATATCTGAAACTACCGAAGTGCTGTCCGTACAGACCAACAGGGACATGTTGGTCCGTACGTACCAACATGGCCTCTGAGGTCTGGGAGGAAATGCCTCAGAGCTTGAAGCACAGCCAGCATCTTTAGACAATTAATGTGCCACATTCAATGTGGCCTCTTCCAGAGACCTTGAGCAGAGCAGCCACTCATGACCGTTTCCCAACCCGTGAGAGATGGGTCTGTTGTAAAGGCCAGGCTCTCCCAGCACGGGGCCCTGAGTCAGGAACCCGGGATCTCTTCACACATCTAAGGCATGTAGGGCTCACCGCGTGACCTTAACCATATGGAGTGAATTGCCCACTGCTTCACAGTGAGTGACTGGCCTTTTCTCACTGACAGCCACGAGGATGGACTTGACACGAGTAGAGGACAAATGTGCCCGCATAAGGGTCGAATCCCATACTATGCCTAAGCAAGTGGTTTTCTGTGATAAAAAGCACACTCATTTTGCTGTTAAGCCTCAACCCCAGTTCCTTCATGTGGGTAAAGAACAACATCTCGATGCCGGACCGCCAGATGATCCGATTAAGCCAATATCAACCTATCATCGAAATAATTTAGAATGTGGACACCCCAAAGCCTGAATGGGGCCAGGGTCATCCACACATTTTGTAAAGGTGCAGGGTGAGAGGGCAAGACCAAATGGAAGGACCAGATATTGGTAAGCTTTGACCCCAAAAGCAAACCTCAGGAACTTCCTATAAGCTGGAAGGATGGATACATAAAAGTATGCATCCTTCAGCTCTATGGTCACAAACCTGTCCTCGGACCTGATTTGGGACACAACCTGCTTCAAGGTCAGCATCTTGAACCTAAGTATCAAAAGCAAGGGGTTCAGCTGACCCAGATCCAGTATAGGACACAACCCTCTGTCTTTTTTGGTAACTATGAAGTACCGGCTGTAGAACCCGGACTCTCTGTCTGATGGAGGGACCACCTCGATGGCCACCTTCCTCAAGAGAATGTCCACTTCCTTGTCCATGACCAGAGCCTGCTCGGCCCCCACCACGGTGGGAGACACCCTGTTAAACCAGGGCGGACAAGACCCCGACTGAATTGTATAGCTTCTGTCTACAGTGCGCAGGACCCACCAAGACATGTCTGCCAGGCTGCTGGATAGTCTTTTAAGGGAATCAGTCTCTCAAAACTGACCTCTGGTAAGCCTAGAGCTGGAGCAATACCCAGCTGCAGCTCTAGGGGCCTCCTGAGAGGCAGCGAACCCCCATGTCCGCTATCGGGGCATCCAGGAGCTCTCCCAATCAAGGCGAGGGTGGCCATGGACCGGCCAATGGCCTTAGCGGTCTCTTTGGTATCCCTAAGGCTAGGTCCATAGCACAGCGTAGGTCATGGACTTGCTGACCACCCGAGACATCTCCCACATTTAGCTCCCACAGCAGTTCGGCCTGATAGCCTGTGCAGACAGCCTGCGGCTTGACCCGATGAGGCATAAGCCTTGCTCACCAGCGCTGAGGTGGTTCTCGGGGGCTTGGTGGGCAGCGCTGGTGGCTTTGAGAGATGACGCAACGCCTAGGGAGAGATAGCTAGCCAGCCAATTCACCATGTTAAAACTGTCCTCTGTACTGGTAAATGTGCTTCTCTGTTTTAATGAGAGTTAAGAGCATAAGAGCATCTTATTACAAACTCGTTATTCATTAGGAATATCATGTCATTTAAAATAAATACTGAAATGATACATGAGCTTGGCAAGCACCACCCCACTTTCACTCTCTTTCAAAAATAAATGGCCTTGTTTTTTCTTCAGTTTATTTTGTATCTCTGAGCACATGACCTGATTCTGGTGAGCAGGATAGTGGGGTAGAGACCTGTTTGCTGTTCTGTGGGGAGATGCACAGACAGGAGAAGTGCTACACTGAAAGCCTTTAACGCCTACCATCTCCCTAAAGACACAGCAAGTGTCTGGCCTGTTTGGACTCAGTGATCAGCTCAAGAATAACTGGCCGTCTGTGTTCCGCTCTGTTACAACTCATGCTGTGGTTAGTACTGCAGTGTGCTTTGTGTGTGTGTGTGTGGGTGAGATGGACAGAATGGTGTTAGTGTCAACTTTGTGATCATTTGATCCTGTTTAAATTGGGGTGTATGTTTCTTCCTCCACATTACAAGAGAAGAAAGAAAACTATATACACTCATGAAAAAGATTCTTAACAATATGAGAAGAGTTTTGTATCATTCCAAATGTATTTTATTAGACCTTGATTGCTCGTTTTTACTCAGCCTGCAGGTCCTGGGTCAACTAATTAATGACCATAATCAGGAAATCAGAAAAGCATTTTTCTACTTTAATTTGAAGTAAAATACAACAGATACGGGCAAATATATCAATACTAAAACACACCGACGAGGTAAAAATAGGGTTGATTGAGAGTAAGCAATTAAAGGATTAAGATGCTGGTGATCAAGAGGAAATGATTTAGGCATGTTTCAGTACTCTGTGTTTGTCATACCGAAGTGATGTCATGTCTGAAAGTTCCCTTTACAGCTCCATATTTGCAAACATTTTCAGGTCTTAATATTATACTGTATATTTGATTTGATTATACTATCGATTCTCAACCCAGATAGAATACTATGGTCATGATTTTACTGTCTACACAATTGCCAAGATCTGTTAGCTCTGGTCAGCTCTCTATTACAGATACAGATTAAACACTACAAACATACATTTTAAATATATATATATATACACAGTATATATATATATATATATATATATATATATATATATATATATATATATATATATATATATATAGATATATATAGATATATATAGATATATATACTGTATATATACAATATATATATATATATACACACACAGTACCCACAGTGTATATATATATATATATATATATATATATATATATATATATATATATATATATATATATATATATATATATATATATATATACTGTATATATATATATATATATATATATATATATATATATATATATATATATATATATATATATATATATATACACACACAGTACCCACAGTATATATATATATATATATATATATATATATATATATATATATATATATATATATATATATATATATATATATATATACAGTATATATATCTATATCTATATCTATATCTATATCTATCTATATATATATATATATATATATATATACAGTGCCCTCCACAATTATTGGCACCCCTGTTTAAGATGTGGTCGTGGACTTCTAAAAATTCTCCTTTTTTTTAAAACAACATAGAACCCAAATGCAAAAAAGAAAAATCCAACCTTTCATTTAAGTACATAACTTTGGTGGTAAAAAATCATACATTTAGAAAAAAAAAACTTGAAATCATGTGTCCCACAATTATTGGCACCTAACAATTCCTCTGAAAAATTTAATTGTTTTTTTTATATATATTTTCTGTAGTTGCTAAGGTTGGTCAGGGTATCTAGGGACTTTTAATTAGTAATTCATGATTTCCTGTTTCCTGGGGTATAAATATGACGTGACACAGAGGCCTAATTCTCTTACCCATTTGTCAACATGGCAAAGACAAGAGAACACACCATTCAAGTAAGGCAGATGTGTGTCGACCTTCATAAGTCAGGCAATGGCTACAAGAAAATAGCCACTCGCCTTAACTTGCCGGTATCTACAGTCAGAGGAATCATTAAGAAGTTTAAAACAACTGGAACAGTGACAAACAAGGCTGGAAGAGGTCCCAAGTTTATCTTGCCACAACGCACAGTGAGGAGGATGGTAAGAGAAGTAAAAAAATTTCCCAAGCTCACCGTCACAGAATTGCATCAAAGAGTGGCATCTTGGGGTCACAGAGTCTCCAAAACAACCATCAGACGCTCTCTACATGCCAACAAGCTGTTTGGGAGGCATGCAAGGAAAAAGCCTTTTCTCACTAACACTCACAAACGTAAACGCCTGGAGTTTGCTAAGCGGTACTGGGACTTCAACTGGGATCGTGTGCTTTGGTCAGATGAGACTAAGATTGAGCTTTTTGGCAACAAACACTCTAAGTGGGTCTGGCGTAAAACAAAAGATGAGTATGCCGAAAAGCACCTCATGCCCACCGTGAAGTATGGTGGAGGATCTGTGATGCTGTGGGCCTGTTTCTCTTCCAAAGGCCCTGGGAACCTTGTTAGGGTGCATGGCATTATGAACGCTTTGAAGTACCAGGATATTTTAAATAAAAACCTGATGGCCTCTGCCAGAAAGCTGAAGATGGGTCGTCATTGGGTCTTTCAGCAGGATAATGATCCAAAACATGTGGCAAAATCTACACAAAAGTGGTTCAGCAGTCACAAACTCAAGGTCCTCCCATGGCCATCTCAGTCCCCAGACCTCAACCCAATCGAAAACCTGTGGGGCGAGCTAAAGAGAAGAGTGCATAAGAGAGGACCCAGGACACTGGATGATCTAGAAAGATTGTGCAAAGAAGAATGGTCAAAAATCCCTCTCTCTGTGTTCTCCAATCTTGTGAAATGTTATAGGAGGAGATTAAGTGCTGTCTTGTTGGCAAAAGGAGGTTGTACAAAGTATTAACATCAGGGGTGCCAATAATTGTGGCACACATGATTTCAAGTTTTTTTATTTTTCTAAATGTGTGATTTTTTTACCACCAAAGTAATGTACTTAAATAAAAGGTTGGATTTTTCTCTTTTTTTGCATTTGGGTTCTATGTTGTTTAAAAAAAAAGGAGAATTTTTTGAAGTCCACGACCACATCTTAAACAGGGGTGCCAATAATTGTGGAGGGCACTATATATATATATTTTTATATATATATATATATATATATATATATATATATATATATATATATATATTCTTTTTTTTTCTCATAGTGAGTGAAGAAAGCAAGTAAGCACTTAAAACCTTTATAGAATTTCTTAAATTATGTTTTCTGCACAAAGATGAATTCCCGCTTGGCTGATCGCAAAATATTTGTACATGCTGGAAACATTTGAATAACTGACAACTGGTTACTGAGACTAGAGGGCTTTTCATGATGTTTTTATATGGTTTCTCTCACTGCACACTTTCTTTATTTCTCTTACTCTCACTCAACCCCATCACACATACATCTGGCTGTTCTCATTTACATGTGACCTATTTTGTGAACAATAAAAAAGGTTTGAAGGCTATGACAGTGTCTGACCATGCCCTGCTTTTAACAAAGAGCTTTTAATTAAATGCCTGTTTATCTCTCTTCCATTTCCTAAATTCTGCTGCTCCAGTGTTTGGAGGGGTGTGAAAACATGGCTAAAAATAAACAGTGCAAAAAAAAAAAAAAAAAAAACTGCAGACTGTGGTGCAAACTAATTCTCTCTGGCTGAGGATGTGCACAAAATACAAATGGAAAGTCATCAGAACAGAAAAAACAATCCCACCCAGGTTTATAATATGCACTAGCACACAAATCAATCAAATGGGTTAAAGTAACAAGAAAAGCTACATACACCAAAAAAAATCTGACTTTCCAAGAATCTTTCTGTCCTACTTATTTTCTTTGAGTTTGTTCCTGAGACTTTTGTGTGACTTGTTTGAGGACATTTTCAATACTTACTGGTGCCTAAACATAGTAGCTCTTTTAGCTGCATGGAGCCAGTAAAACCTGGCAACTTTATGAAGGTAAACAAATACAAACCATTCCATTAAAAATTTATATTTATAGTGCAGTGCTGACTGAAACTGGTTACAGGGGCATTGGTTCTATAAAACAGAGGCTGCTTGCAGCTGTAAAATGTTGAAGATGCAAGTCAGTTCAGAGTACATGCAGTATAAACGTGTCGGATTCGATACAGTCTGACCCTGAAGTCAAAAGAAATTAAAGATGTCTTTGGCTATGAACAGTGTCATAAGTAAGAAATAAAACAGGATGATTTGTGATGTTATAGGAAACAGATCAACAAATGCAGGTATGTACTGTGGCCAGAATCAAGTGCACAAAGAAAGATTTTAGTTCACGTATACATTTTTTCCAGATACTATACATAGTCCCCTCTATATGTATTGAACAAAAAAGGCTATTATTTTTGCTATGCACAAAAACATCTGAGGCAACAATCTGAGTCTACTCTTAGTCTAAGCACTGGGCTTTGCCTAAAAAAGACAAAGAAGCTCCATAATGAAGATCAGTGAGATGTCTATGGGAGAAAAGCAAAACATTTTGAATTTGAGAAAATAAAGAAAGTCTGATTCAACTATTTCAAATTTCTGGAAAACAACAACAAAAAAACATTAGTGTGAACCAAACACTGAACAGAGCAGGAAAACAATAGCAATTAATGACAAACATTGTAAGAGCCATGAAGAAAACTATCACTGCAACAGTCTGGAATCATCAAAAGCATTCACAGGACAGGAGTAAAGGTATCACTATCTATTGTGTGAGTAAAGAGTTGAAACTGCTAATTATCAGTAAGAATTAAAAGACAGATTGGCAAAGATCAGTGAAGAAACAATCTTTTGATCCCAACCCCAACATTTTTTAATGTATAGCAAAAACAAAATAATTTACCATGTTTTTCCAATACTTTTAAATGATTTGTTTTTTTATTACACTAAATTGAAGTATCAACAAGGAATAAACTTGGTGGGAGAACATACCTGCTAATGTTTTTATTAATGTTGTTAAGAATATACAGCAGTGCTGCTACAGCACAAAGTAATTGGCTTTGAAGGCTTTTCCTGAATTTTTAAATAAATCTTCAACTAAGGATCAGGACTAAGAATTTTAAAGCAGTATTTTTTGCATTAAAAAAAACAAGTAGTGCACAGCCAGGCTGGTTAGAATGGGGACTGATGCATGCTTCCTTTGAGACGCATAGACCCATAGATGATATCTCTAACAACAAAGAGCACCACTTTTTACTTGGAGTTCAGCAGGAACTTCCCTATTATATTTATGTCATGCTAATTAGCAGACAGAGAGAGAAACAAGGCGATCCAATTCACCCAGAGAACATGGTCAGTAATGCTCTCTTGGACTCCTGTCTTCGGGAAGGCTGTAACATTATCATGACCTCAAACTTGTGATCACACAATATTAAAGAAAAGCCACACACAGTGCCCCTCTGCAATCAAGGTTCATATATAAAGCATGTCCCTGTGTACCATGCTACTGGCTGTTATTGTAAGTGTTAAGTTCTGTTCTTTCTGCTGTAGGGTTTGATTAGCTGTAGCAGTGGTGATGCTCTCTATGTATCCTCCAGGACAGGAAGTTGGTTAATAGGAAATCAGGCAGGCCTGACTGAGTACTGCATGGTCCTCAACAGAATTATTCATAACAAGTGATCTAATGAGCTCTTTATAAGCACACAGGCTCATGCTCAAGCTGATAGCACCTGAGGACATTCCTCTACAGACTACCTAGCAGCTGAATTTTTTATAAGCCAGTAAATGAACCCTTTCACCATCAGCCTTGAGGACATTAATTAGACCCAGGAACTTCCTGTGCAGTCAGAAAGTATAGACAGTAACACATGGCAGTATTTGGCAGCTTTGTCTTTGCATTCCAGGACATTTGATCCTTTGATGGAAGAAATGATACAAGGCATGATGATAAAAAACATTGCTAATAAATAAACTTGAACATTTTACTATTAAATAGTAATATTTTTGACTATTTAATAGCATGCAATGTAATATTATTGGTCAGAACATGGGACTTTTCTTCACTTTATACCTCAACAATTTGCCAATGATTACATTGGGTACATTCAGAAATAATTCAGGCCTCTTTTTTCTGTTTTGAACTTAATGATAACGTAAAAAAACAAAAACCAATAAAACAACCAAACAATGTGCAGCTTGTCATGTTTTTGTCATAGAAGCCAGAAAGTCTATCTCTGTGGTTCAAATGTCTCCTTATAAACAGTTTCACAGCAACAATCAACACATCAAAGATCTTCCTTTCATTTATGCTTATGCACTTTTTTAATTAATAGCCCCTGCAAATGGTTTATTATTAGCCTTAGATTACATTGACTATATACACCTGTGGATGTGCTGTTACTATAGGAACAATAACATATTAGAGCAAGTGTATTAATATATGCCTGTAAGCTGCCACTACTGTCACCACTAATGAAGCCTCAGGGGCTGCTATGAACCTCATTACATGGTAATCATTTTCTCTGGCCAGAGACTTTGTTTTCTCTTTTGTTTTAGTTTTGATAATTATTTTACTAACATGATGAAAAAATAATAGATTTTGTTCTATAGATTTTTGATCTATATAGAAAAAAGCACAATGTAATTAAACTTTTTTTTAAGTTTATTTTGTTCAAAGCATGACTCATTCTATAGACCTATTCTATATTTATTGTGGTGTAAGGAAATAATAAAAAAGCTCTACCTTATATCTAGTTATATTTCAGCATTTTGGCAGACACATTTATGCAAAGCGGTCTTTTTCTAGGGTCCAGAAGTGGCAGCTTGGTGGTGCCAGGATATGAACTCATGACATTCTGATTAGAAGTACAACGTATAAACATCTTGGTCTATTAATGTAACTATTTTTAAGTACGTACTGTGTATTAGAAAATCATATATCATATTTATTAATTAGGTGCATATTATTATACTATAGGTACAATTACTTACAGACTGCATTGTGAGGAGTACTGTAGTCAATGTGTTTTCACACATTTGATAATGTATAAAAAAAAAAAAAACAGGCATACATTATTTCTCAGGAT
This sequence comes from Silurus meridionalis, assembly GCF_014805685.1. Lineage (NCBI taxonomy): Eukaryota > Metazoa > Chordata > Actinopteri > Siluriformes > Siluridae > Silurus > Silurus meridionalis. Next base: position 17,784,147 of record NC_060885.1, read on the forward strand.
CTTGATGTAGCCTGGAGAAGGATGAGAAGCAGCCCTGTGAAAGTAAAATTACTTTTTCCAGACAGACATATTTTTTCTATACAGGTGCTTTTATCTATTCCAATTACTTTTCTCACATTGCAAACAGCAGGTATTAATCTCTATTTAATTCAGAGAACACTTTGATCCTGGTAGGCTGATGACTGCTGCACTGTCCATCTCGTTCTCCTTCTGAAGGGAGCTGTGGAGGATATTAGCATTTGCTTTGAGAAGCAAAGATGAGGCACAAATTAGCTTTAATTTAGAATGTCACTCCTACCATGCAATTTATTTTAGCAACATCGTACTTTTGCCAAAACAAAACTCCTTCTTTGCCACGACAGTTTCTGGCAGGTACAATTTCAAAAACAGCCATCTACAGGTTTTCCCTGACATTTATCTGCAGGTTGACAAGCTAACTACTGTTGAAAGTAGGACTGAAACACTTTATCAAGTAATTAGAAAATAATAAAAAAAAATTGATGCTTTGTTAAGTCCATTCAACTAATATACATATGGTATCCAACCTCTAATCCCTGGAGAAAACTTTAACTAACGAGGCTCTAAGCTCTGGAGGAAACGGAACAAGTCAGACAAAAAAGAGAAGGCCTCGTTCCAACTGCAGGCCAGAAATGTTGGATGTTTACGGGATGTTTATGTTTTAGTTTAAAATGATCCCAAACTTTGGAAACTTTGTCATTTTCTTTGGCCTGAATCCTATGGAAGCCCGTTTCCATCTCATGAAAAAAAAGTTTTTAAATGACATTCGAATTCAGTTGAATGACCTTTCATTATACTTCTTCAGTGTACAGCTGTAATGTGTTTCTTTAGAAATGATGGATGATATAAGTAACTGATATAGGTAAGTTAATAACTAAAATAATCGATAGCTAGTTGAAAGCATCAGTTCACCAGTAAAACATGAGCCACGTGTTCAGAAAAGTGTCACCATTGCTTCATTGCTGCTTATACAGTGTGATATACATTGTCATTGGAGCATTGTCAAACTTTTACTGTAAATTTCAGTAAACCTTAGTGGGGTTTAGAAGATGAAGTAGCATGGTGAATTGTGCAACACTAAACATTTAAAAAATGTATTGAGCTCAGACTTTAGGGACAATGATTATGTTGTGCTGTTTGTGTTGTAAAACAAAAGTGCAGGAGCTTCCTTTCTCACTCACCATTTCTAGTGACGTTCAGTTTTAATGAGAAATAAGGTGTAGTAGTGAAGACATTGAACTCAAAGTTGCAGCTATTGAACTCAAAGTTGCAGCTAAGTTGCAACGTATAAGATGACAAAAATGATGGTGATGATGGAGGTGTTAGAACAAAAGTAGATGCCTTGGAATCTGATCTAGAATCTAATCATGGATATAATAAAGCATTTAGAGAGGTGGTAGCTAAGTGAATAAGGCTCTGGGTTACAGATCAGAGGGTTGGGAATTAAAGCCCTGGTTTTGCCAAACTGCAACTCTTGGACCCGTGAGCAAGGCCCTTGACCCTTTGTGCTGCAGGAGCACTGTAACATGGCTGACTCTACACTCTGACCCCACCTTCCTACATGGGATATGCAAAAAATATAAATTTCCTTGTTGGATCAATAGAGTATTCTAAATAAATACAAAATAAATAAAAACTTTGCTGCACCTGTCACCTAAGGCAAACAAGGTCAATTTGACATGATGCCACTATCAGCAGGCAGTCAAATGGCATTTTGGGTACTCTAGGGAAACTGTTAACTGGCAAGAAAACAGACCAGCTTGTCCGTGAAATCAGAATACCCCTAATTAAAATTCCAAAATAAATCTTAAACATCTTGTTTATAATAAAGATGAGAATTGTAAGTCTACAGCCTTCTACAAGTTCTTAAAAGGTGGCCAATGTATATGCGGTTATATTCAAAACTCAGATTCAAACCGTCATTCACAGTATAGGTTTGAACTCTGGGATCGTTATCAAAATCGTTATCAAATCTTTATATAGCTTTTTTGTAATGGCATCAACTGTTTCTGTGCTTCTTCAAAAATTTAAATTGATTGAGATGCTGACAAAGAACTTGGGTTACCTAAAAATCACACTAACACATAAACAACACTAGACATTCTAAGATAACATGTTGAGAACAGGAGCAGAAGGAACTGCATTATCAGATCCAGTTCAATAACGGCATCCAATAGCTCATGTGGCTCTCTACAGAAAAGGTTAATGAACACTGGCTACTGTAGGTGTGTGAGAGGAGAACACAATCTTATTCTCTCACATCCTGTGTGCTGGAACATACCGGGTTGTCTGGTCTCAGTCTTTTTGAAGGAGGACCACCATCTTCTGGGTGGAGCATGTAGAACAGACGTACTTTGTTTGCATGCTTCTTGCTCTGTAAGATGATATATAAAAAAAAAATAAGCACAACTAGTCATTGTGTACATGAATATAGAAGATTATTTAGCAAACTACTGAATATTCAATGCAGGAGTTATGAGATTTTAATGAAGCTCATAAGTCTTTCATGATGTGTTAGCAACTTATAACAATGAACAATGAAATGTGGATATCGCTTGTCTCAAGACTTATAACACGTGCAATCTGATCATATTTTAGCAGAATCTAAAGATACTAAAAGCAACACATTATGACATTTTCTTAAGCGTAGAATTCAGTTTAATGATTCGTTAACTAATTCTTCTATTTAGGTTCTTATCTTTGCTGTCATAGCAACAGCATGAGTCTCTGGTCACCAAGAATAAGTTGACCTTGACTAACGATTTGTAAGCACTTCACTGAACAATCAGTCACTTTTCATTATACGTCTTCACTGTACAGCTTTAATGTAAAAAGATTCTTCTTTAGAAATGATGGATGATATGTCACTGATGTAGGTAAGTTAATAAGTGAGTTGCTTCAACCAAATCTTGATTGTTTGCATTGTCATTAACTTATTTAAAATTTTATATTTATAAAAATTATTAATTTAGTAACTTATTTATTTTATATTTCATGTAATTATTTGTTATAATTTATTATACTTCCTATCAGTGGATGATGCTTTAAAAACTTTTTATTTTTTTGTAACGTGAGCATCAATGACAATTATCACTACATTGTGATAAATGTAAGAGAGATAAAATAATTGTGTTACTAATTTTGCTTTATGAAACTGTGGGATTTGTCAAATCTCCCACAGAATACTAATGGGAATATGCAATCTGCTCACAGTGTGTTATAACCACATTGAGCGATCAGTTTTGCTGAGTGATCAACCAATTACACTGTTAAGACTTAAATTAGCACTTTCCAAGTTTGCCTTGTAGAATTCAAGCGTTATATTTATATTAAGTTTGTAATCTGGACACACTTTTGTACGTCGCTCTGGATAAGGGCGTCTGCTAAATGCCGCAAATGTAAATGTAAATATAAATGTAAGACATTACACATAAAAATCTTCACTTTTGTTACGTTTTTGCTTTTGATCTTATTTACTATCTTTCATTTTGATTTCTACTGTAGTCTGACCAGCTCAACATTGGATTGGATTAAATTAGATTAGATCCAACTTTATTGTCATTATGCAAGATACATGTATAGAGCCAATGAAATAGAGTTAGCATCTAACCAGAAGTGCATAAGTGGCTTACTTACAATAAATGAATAGCAGTGTGCTAAATACGGGTATGGGGTCCATATGTACAGGGATAAGGGTGAATAATTTACCAAAGGTGCAGTAGGTAATAATATATGTATATATAGTAATATACCATAAACTGTGCAAAGATTGTGAGCATAGATGTCGGGAGATAACATGCTCAAATTACATAATATAGTTATGTACAAGTATGAATATTGTATGATACAGTATATGCAGAATAGAATAAACATCAGCCTTAATGAAAAAAGCAAACAAAACACAGCATTCCAGGAAGAACAATCTATTTTATCCCTTTAAAAACATATCTCTAAGTTTGATGACTAAAATGAAGTTCACAGTGACAAACTAGGACTTGCTATTTAGCCCAATATCTCTGCTTTCACTGGAGACGCACTCGCAGAGCTGAGAAGCAGCGATACTCTAAAAACAATGAGGATTTTGCACTGCTGGCCAGATGGCTAGTCTGAGGGTGTTAACACTTGCACTAAGGTTACTCTCCGCCACCCAAACACTTTTATTATTTCATAGGGATCCAAACATCTGAGCATGCCAAAAGAGTTGGCTCACGCCTGCAGTTTGAAATATGCATGTGCGTGCTTCACTTTTAGCATAATTACAAGTTTCTCAAGTTTCAAATCATCGGGTGGGCCAGAGAAGATCAGGATTGCAGACTTCAAAGCTTTATATTGGAAAACACTACAAAAGGCATTATTTTGATTCTCAACTTTAATCCACACTATTTTATTGAAAGACTATTTTTATATCAGGCAGTGGCCAGCCGTGCATTCTAAGCCTAGACCTTAAGTAGTCTCCTACCTGAATCAATCCACCTCTTAATACCATTATATACCCTGACCTATATAACCATCAATACTTTACAGAAATGCAGTACAACAGAGAGCTGCATCAGAGATAGGTATCTCATGCTGCAAGAATGAAGGCATTAATAAAGCAAGAAACCCAACTAACACCATTCACTGCAGCCACAGCTGCATCACATACATCTTCTTCTTCCTCTCCTTCTTCTTCTTCTTCTTCTTTCAGCTGCTCCCATTAGGGGTCGCCACAGCGGACCATCTGTCTCGATACTACTCTGTCCTCTTCATCTGCCTCTTTTAAACCAACTACCTGCATGTCTTCCCTCACCACATCCATAAACCTCCTCCTTAATCTTCCTCTTTTCCTCATTCCTGGCAGCTCCATCCCCAGCATTCTCCTACCGATATACCCCATGTCTCTCCTCTGCACATGTCCAAACCATCTCAATCTCGCTTCCCTCACCTTGTCTCCAAAACGGACTACATGTGCTGTCTCTCTAATAAACTCGTTTCTTATCTTGTCCATCCTCGTCACTCCCAATGAAAACCTCAACATCTTCAGCTCTGCTATCTCCAGCTTCAACCTCCTGTATTTTACTCAATGCCATTGTCTCTAAACCATACAACAACGCAGGTCTCACCACAGTCCTATAAACTTTCCCTTTCACTCCTGCAGATACTCTTCTATCACAAATCACTCCTGCCACTTTTCTCCACCCACTACACCCTGCCTGTACTCTTTTCTTCTCTTCTAACACACTCTCCATTACTTTGCACTGTTGACCCCAGGTACCTGAACTCCTCCACCTTCTCCACCTTTTCTTCCTGCAACCGCACCACTCCACTGTTCTCCCTCTCATTCACACACATGTACTCTGTTTTACTCCTACTGACTTTCATTCCCCTTCTCTTGAAGGACGTATCTTCAAATCTCCAGGCTCTTCTCAGCCTGTATCCTACTCTCACCACAAATCACAATATAATCCACAACCATCATAGTCCACTGAGACTCCTGTCTGACCTCGTCTGTCAATGCAAACACGAAAGAGCTCAAAGCCGATCCTTGATGCAGTCCATCCTCCACCTCCTCTTTCCTACTGCACACTTCACTGCTGTAACACTGTCCTCATACATACTTCTCACACCCTCACATACTTCTCTGACACACCTGACTTCCTCATACAATACCCTGTTGTACGCTTTCTCTAAATCCACAAACACACAATGCAACTCCTTCTGACCTTCTCTATACTTCTCCATCAACATTCTCAAAGCAAATAATGCATCTGTGGTGGTCTACCTCAGCATTAAATCATACTGTTGCTCAAAGATGGTCACCTCTTCTCTCAGCCTGGCTTACACTACTCTTTCCCATAACTTCATGGTGTGACTGATCAACTTTATTCCCCTGTAGTTACTGCAGGTCTGCACATCTCCCTTATTCTTGAAACCCGGTAGCAGCACACTCCTTCTCATTCCTCAGGCATCATCTCACCTTCTAAAATCTTGTTTAACAATCTTGTTAAAAACTCCACTGCCATCTCTCCTAAACATCTCCATGCTTCTACTAGTAACAGCTGCATCACATACAACATGTCTATTATATTATTATTATTATATTAACCTTATATAGTGGTATTTGGTGCATTTTTGTGCATTTTTCCATGCATTACGTTTTTCCTGGGAATTTGAAATAAAGGTGCAAATTCTACCGGTAAAAAAAGCAAAAACTGTTTTGGCTGACCTTTTTCACACAATGTCCAGCTTTTCTTGAAAAGTTTTTAGAAATGGCCTCAAAAGTGTATCTGTGACCAAAAAATTTGGTCAGCCATTGTGGAATGAAAAGAGCTATTAAATCTACATGAATATATTTAAGCTTGTGCAGTTTGCTACAGATGCAGTTTGCGAGCTCTGACTAGTGCAGACTCTGACCATCCAATCGAAGGACGCGAAAATGCTGACGTTATTGTACGCCTGCTAGCCTTCAAGTAACATAAATTGTATGCTACAGGTACCTGCACTGCAGATTTAGAAGGCCTCACCACAGATACCGGCAACACGTGATGTGATGAAATATGATGGGATAGTTTTAAATCAAAAATAAACATACACTGCTTAAAGCAGCGCAACAGAGAGAAATGTTATGAAATGAAGAGAATAGATAAGAAGAATAATTAGATTGGGTATAATGTAATACATATTCATGAAAAGAAAATACATTAAAATGTAAGTCAGTGATTCCGACAGTGTTTAGGCCAGCAGCCAGCCAGCCACTAATATTACTGTAGGTATATACTGTATATAATATTATTGTGATGTGCTAAAGAAATTGCTATATATCTTTAGTGGATGGAAATAATGACATATTAACTGTGTGTGTGTGTGTGTGTGTGTGTGTGTGTGTGTGTGTGTGTGTGTGTGTGTGTGTAGGTGTGTGTAGGTGTGTGTGTGTGTGTGTGTGTGGGTGTGAGGTGGTGTGATGTGGGTGTTGTGTGTGTATGTGTTTAAAACCGTATTAAACCATATCACGTTGCTGTGTGACAGAGTCATTAATTTATATCTAAGTACATTTTAATTTAAGAGCCTGGGAATTTTACTCTGTCCACAAGATGAGCTGTATGTTTTATGTCTGGCTCTTGTGGCCTTTTCTGCAGAGAGATGCAATTTCCCGACTTCATTGTGAGCAGATGCATTTTCTGACCGCTGCTAATATAATTGAAAAATGTGCCTGTCTCAGAATTGCCATATCACACACACAGCTGAAATCTGCCCTTATTTGTGAACATAATAATCTTGAGCAAATGCACAGGGGAGATTTAAATCCCTACAGCCAGCATGATTAAGGGAAGTAAAGGAAAAAGGATCCTCTTAGCTAAGTATATCAGGTCTCGTTTATTTAAAGCTGATATACTGCTGGAGCTTTATATTATTAAATAATTAATATACTTGCTATTTAAAAACAGATACAGTACGTGTGGATTTGTTTATATAAGAATAAAAAACCCTGCCTCTGAGAATCAACAGAGAACAGAACAGCTACAGTATTTTGCTAAAAGATGTGTGCTGAAAAATGCTGTTGTGACAAAAGCTCTTGACTGCTGACTATTTCAGCAATATACAGGTTGATAAAAGATGCACTCAACGTTAAGGAATGACACACTCAATCATTACATGTCCTACACAATAATTCCGTCATGTCTGTTTTTGTTTTGGACTACAAAAATAGATGAATGAAAGACAACATAAATACACTATTTTCTAAAAGCATTTGCCAGTTGTGCTGCTGTTGTGTTTACAGAGAAGTGTGCAACTGGACCCGACACCAAAATGTTTTCTTACACTGTCTTTCTAAATATAACCATTAATTTGCTATATTATTACAGACATGACTCAGCAGTACCTACATGTTCTCAGCTCTGTAATGCTCACTCCAACATTTTACAGTAATTTAAACGTCCACAAATGCAGTTGTAACAAAAATGCATGCTGACTACATTGTATTGGCAAAAGTTAGTTGACTCCTGACCATAAGATTATGAATGTGTGTTTTTTGCACATACATTCAAAATGTTGTCCCTATTTGCTGTTATGATAACCTCCATTCCTCAGGTAAGATGTTCCACTACATTTTGAAGTGTGGTTTGGAGATTTGTGCTCATTCACCCACAGAAGGGTTAGTAAAATCAGGTACTGCTGTAGGCTGAGGCTCAGGTGCATTCATTTAATCCCAAAGTGGTTCAATGGGTTTAAGTTCAGAACTCAGAAGATCTTCCACCCTTAATGGAACTGGCTTTATGCACAGCAGCACTGTCATGGACAGGTTTGGATACCACATCCAAAGACAACCTACTGTATACAATTGTGTGCTTTCAAATTTGTGATGAAAGTTTGGGGAAGAACCACATATGGCTGGAAGTCCATATGTACTATCCCAGTACCACCCAGAACATAAATACTGCTTGATGTATTAGTTTCCACCATATAAGTATACATTTTTTGTTTATATTGCTTACAATGTGTAAATTATTCATCAAGTAATAAAATTAGCTTTATTTTCAGTATATGCTTTGTTCTAGTCAGGGTTTAAGGCAGGTAAAATAATTACATTTTGTGAAATAAGCCAAGTTCAAGAATATATAATGGGTGGGTGCAAAATTAAATTAAAGTGACAAAGCAGACATTGCAGGTCAGGTTTTCTTTATGAAAGCAATAATGTTCAAACCTCAGTTCTGATATTTATGATGTTGTTGTCACTCTAAATCATATACAAATAAAGCAAAACATCAAACGTATTCTGATATTGCTGCTAAAATTATTTATTAACATATTGGAACAATTGGAACAATTTTACCTCCTTTGAAGGTCTATGAATTAACCTTAATAAACCTTAACCCTACGTAGTTTTCTGCTCACTTTCCTGTCTGAACAAGGAGAAGAAGCACAGTGTTCTACAGGTCACAACAGCTCAGGATGAAGGTTGAGTAGCCCTGATCTTTCTGGTGAAAAAAATAAACTTTGTATTCAATAAGCTTTGTCAAAAGTTCGAGCAACTTCAGCCCATTGCATCAGCCAGGAATACAGACTCATGTCTTGGGTAGTTGTCTCACTGGAATTGAGAAAAACAGCTAAAAATAAATGGGTGTGTTAAAAATGGGTGCGTTATAAAAAAAAATTATTTTTATCAGGTATGACTTGCAGTTCTGTAGACTGCTTTGCATTTCTTATTTAAGGTACCTTGGTGTTAGCTGAGAATCTTAGGTGTGAATGTTTCATTCATAGATAATCTGGATTGAAAAAAAAGAGATTATCTATTGCATTTGGTTTTAAAGTTCAGACTTGTGGGTGGGAGAAGACATAAGTAAAAATATACAGTTATTCGTGTGGGTGTGGGTGTGTGCATGTGAGTGAGTGCAGTTTTATCTTTTAGACACAATGTTCCAGGATTGTCTAACCTAATAATATTCATGTCTGGGTCCAAAATCTGTAAACAGACACTGAATGAGGTGCAAGTGGACCATTTTTCTTAGTAAACCCTAAGACAGATGGAGGATGCATGTCGGCGCAATAAAATCTATAGAGTGTGAACCTTTAAAAATGAATGTATGTGTTGATGTATAGAGTCTGTGTGTGTTTTTTGCTCACCCCGGCACTGTCTGTGAACAGGCAGTGGCTTTGATAAGATGAGTGTGAGAGGAGGTTGTGTGCAGGCTGGCCTGGAAAGGTATAGGGAGAGTAAGAGAGAGAGAGGGAGAGAGAGAGAGAGAGAGAGAGAGAGAGAGAGAGAGAGAGAGAGAGAGAGAGAGAGCCTGGCTGGATTACATTGACCCAGTATGAAAGAATGAAAGAGACCACTGATGCCAACAATGTGTGCCATGACAGTTTATATGTTCTATTTCTACTTCTCTACTTCCTTCTTCAATTGTTTTTACTGATATTGGAGCTTGTTTTTTCAATTCATCAATCGTTTATTGTAGCATTAACACAAGAAATTTGATATTCATAAAAATGCCATAATTTCAGAGGGAAAAAAGCTAAATGTTTGTCTCCCACTGATACTTCTCAATGTGTGCCACTTTAATACAAAGACTGTACAATTGTTTGATAAGTGATGAAGTGAGCCAGTGCAAATGCATGAACTGAGACTAATAAATTATGACAAAAGAAATACTGGTCTATAAACGGAGGATGGGCCAGACTGTCTGCGCATATTTATATGCTGTACACAAATGCCTCGGTTGATGGAAGACGTAGCGCTGTGACTCTATGCTTATGAGGAAAAGGATGTTTCACCAGTATGATTTGTTCAGAGGATGAAAGCCTGTTTGTAAATTGGTTCAGATTGCAATGACATCTTTCAGGGGACCGATATCGTACTCTCTTAAATCCACTCTGCTATTCATACAAACTCTCTCTCTCTTCTTTTCATCTCTTCTCTTCATCTCTCTCTAACCATCTATCTTATGTTTTTTTAATTGTCAGTATTAATTGATTTACTTTTAATTAATTTGACCTGCCTCTATATCCATTAACAGACCTGCATACATTACAAGACTTTAAAGCACAACCAAACAAATGGAAAGACATTGAAGCATTGCCCTCTTATTCTTCCACTGAGACTAATTACATCAAGCTAGATTCCTTCCCTTGCTAACTTTCCTTAAATTTCCAGTGTACGTGAGCTTGCAAGAGCAGTGAACAATGCAGACTTCATCTTAAGTAGCAGGTGCTGGGGTAGAATTTGGCAGACATCGCTTCTCAAAGACCACGGACTCTCAAAGGACGCAGAGATTATGAACGGATCAGTTTGTGCACACCGTATTTGCTGATCTAGAGTGAGTAGTTCAGTGATATCTGATGCTAAACAACTTTGCTAACTGGTTTTAAAAGTCAGTGAATGTAAACTGGTCCCCATGCAATCGGCAATAAATTCAACCATATTAATATGGTAATAAATTCAACCATTTGAACAATATGCAATCTGATAATGGATAGAGAGATGACAGGCCAATGAAATAAGAGTCAGAATCTGCATCACTAAATATAGTGCATCTGTTACTGGAGCTACCTTGTAAATAAATCTCGCAGAACTAAACTGCCACTCAGAGACACTCCGTCTGCTACACGGGTTCTTACACTTAGGGTCTGTCCTCATTAGAGAAACCTGCTAATCTATTGATTGCATACTTTGTAGTCCAGAACGGCACTAAGTGCGGACTGTAAATAATGCATGGGAATGATTCTTTAATGATCAGTCCTTAAATTACTTTCTCTGAGGTTGAGAGTCTTGAGAGAGGTGGACTAAATTACAGCTTAAAAAGCAGGCTGTGAAAAATGCAGGAGCTTAACGTTTTGGCTATTCTTTAGCTACAGACTGCCGGTGCAAAATATTACATCCCCAGTTCCAAAAAAGTTGGAAAAAATTACAAATGTAAATAAAAACGGAATGCACATTTGCAAATCTTATAAACCCATATATTATTCCTAATAGAATGAAGAAAACATAGCAAATGTTTAAACTGAAGAAAGGTGAAATTATAGGGAAGAAATAAGGGAATTTAAAATGTGATGGCTGCAACACATCTCAAAAAAGTTGGGATGGGGTAACAAACAGCTGTAATTATAATTTGCAACTAATTTGGTCCATTACCAAATATCAGCAACATGACTGGGTATAAAAAAATTACCTCAGAGAGGCAGAGTCTCTAGGCAGGTTCACTATTCTGTGAAAATTCTGTCTCCAAATTGTGCAAGAATTTCAGAATTATGTTCCTCAAAATCAGATTGCAAAAGCTTTAAATATCATATAATTTACAGTATATAATGCAGTGCAAATACATTACAAAAATCCAAGAATCTAAATACATCTTTTTTTAATTGTCTACTGTACAATTAATTGGTCAAAACTGGATACCCATGATATGTAGGCCCTCAAGCAGCATGGCATAAATACAGGAATGATTTTGTAATGGAAATCTATGAACAGTTTGCTCTGCCATGCACAAATGCAGGTTAAAACTCTATCATGTAAAGAAGAAGCCAGATGTGAACATGGTCCAAAAACACCAGAATCTTTTATGGGCCAAAGCTTATTTAAAATGGACTGAAGCAAACTGTTCTGTGGCCAGACGAATCAAAGAATTGAATCAAACTGTTATCTCACTAACTCATTTTCAAAAGCCTGCATTGTACATTAATGCATATGAAACGGGCAGCTTGCTCCAGAAATCTGGAATCTTGCACTGCATCTGGAAAGGCACCATCAATACTCAGATTATGATTAAGACCACCAGGTGAAAGACTAGTATACTATGAAGTGATTTTTTTTTTGCAATCAAGTGGGAAAAGCATACAACCCAGTGAAAAGTTTACTTGCAGTGTACATACAGGGGAAATAATCAGATTTGATATTACATTATACAAAATGTACAGTGCTATCTATACTATTGTTCTTTCTCTTCAAATCCTGACAAAAGTTCTATAACCTTAAATGTTGGCCAGTAATCAATCCAATATACAGTCAACATCCCCTTTATTAGTACATCCTACACACTTATCTAATCAGAAGTTGCAACTTTCGAACAATTAGACATATATGTACACAAAACATTACAACTTGATGTTTATTGAAAGAGCTTTACAGGTGCACATGCACAGGTGTTCCTGAAAAGAGGGCAATGAGTGATTTGTTTTCTAATCAGATTTTTTCACATCTACTTTGCTCAAAAAGTTAATGATTTTTACTTTAATTATGATCCAAAATTACAAAGCAATCAACACGATTTGCACGAAACACCTTGTTTTTTTATTGAAATAAATAAACAAATAAATAATACACTGAGTAGACAGTAGACTGTATTGAAATATAATATTACTAAATAGCTAGCTACTTCTGCTGTTATTGCAACTCATTATGTTACATTACCTGCACTGTATTACAATAAATGTCATAATGCATTATGTTATGTAACGTAACATTTCAATAATATAAGATACTGTGGTCTCCTGCTCTAACGCGGTTCGAGTCTCACGCCCCTGGTTTATTGCGGAATTGCATTTGCCACATAACTAATTCGTTTTGCTGATTTTCCCGGTCTCTCACAGATAGCACGATAAAAAACTTATAGGGAATTGTTTTTATGGAGTTTTATGTTGAAATAATGAAATGTATTAATAAAAATATAATTATTAATTATAAAATGAAGTAAAATGTTAATACAGTACAGTACTGTATACATACAATATAATTTTTGGGTTGGTCGTCCGTTTATCGCGGGCTGATTAACGGGGGATTACTGTACTTTCTCAATTTATGATATTTATGTTAAACTGCACACTTTCATGCATAAATGTTTGAATTATTGCAAATTTGGATGAGATTTTACCACGTTCTGCATTTATTTATTCCGCTTAGGATAGTAAATATCGGATCAGTGTCATCTTTACTTTAATTGCCCTATGAGCATAGCAATTTTGGTGCTATTATCTTCCTCTTCTTCTTTTGGCTTCTCCCATTAGGGGTCACCACAGTGGATCATTCGTCTCCATACCCCCCTGTCCTCTACATCTGCCTCTTTTACACCAACTACCTGCATGTCATCCCTTACCACATCCATAAACCTCCTCCTTTGCCTTTCTTTTTTACCTCCTGTCTGGCAGCTCCATCCTCAGCATTCTCCTACCGATATACACCATGTCCCTCCTCTGCACATGTTCGAACCATCACAATCGGGCCTCCCTCACCTTTTCTCCAAAATGCCCTACTGTACATGCGTGGCTCCTCTAATAAACTCATTTACAATCCTGTTCATCCTCATCACTCAAAGAAAATCTCAACATATTGACCTCCCACCTCCTGTCTTTCAGACAAATAATGGTACTATTATACTGCATAAAATATGTAAAACCCAGTTATCAGTAAGAAATAAGATTTTTGATGACTCTTAGTTACATGTTCACAGAAAATATAAAAAAAGCAAGGAAAGCTAAAGTGTAATAGCAGGTGTGTTTATGTGTGTGTGGGTGTCTGTCTGTCTGTACGTCTGTGCGCAAGCATGTGCGTGTGTATTATTGTCTGAGGGAGTGTGTTAAACAGCTGACAGAAGAAAAAAGCAAAGTGTGAAAAACATCACTGAGTGTGTGTAGTGTGCGTATGTGTATGTTATATGAAGTCTCACCTCATAGTGAGCAACACGCTGTGACTCAGAAATGAGCTGAGCATTGCAGATGTTACAGTAGCTCTCTGTGAAGAGTCCTCCATCAACAACTCCTGCAGATTTCATCTGAGAACAAGCAGCAACGCACATGGTTAGGGCTGATAGAGGACACTGCACTTTAGCTTGTCAGGTTAATACACACGCTTTATCAAGAACTCTACCCACATGTGACGATCATGCCACAGGTGTTTGCTAGATTTGCCTAGGCTAATACTGGTGTTTGCTAAAATAAATTGACAGCTATAGAACATGTCATCTGATACACTAGGACAAAGGACAAAAAGGTAGTGGTCAACATATTTTTCTATTTTCTGTACAGCAGTAATATCTGGGTTTTGGTGCTACTTCCTTATAATCATTAATATTTTTCTTATTTGGTACTGCTGTTTCCTTAATATCATTAAATTTACATTTTAGGCTTGTGATCTGAAGGAATATTTTACAGTTTAAAATCTGAAGATAATGAACCACATGTACCACATGCAGTGACAGCAAATGGGTTTTGCCTGAAGGTAAAGAAATCATGCTTTTTTGATGTCTTAAATGTTTTGCTTAAATGCTAGAATTAGACACATTCACTAAAAATATGTACCATAATCAGCAACTACCTTCAGCAGAAAGTGGCAAAAGCGTAACATGCACTTAACTGACAGCCAGACTTCTATAGAGCTGCAATTGACAGGGTTCACTTTGACTCCCGTTTTACACACCAAGTGTACAATTAGCCCTCTGTTGCTGAACATCCTCAACATGACAGATGAGAACATGCAGGACCTACTAATTAGCTCAACAGCAGGCTACAGGACGGGACAGCGATAGCATCGTTATCTAATTGATCCTGTGTGAAACTATTAGTGAACAGCCCTGTCAGCCTTTTGGAAGTGATGGCTCAGATGCCTGCTCTGTGGTGTACTGTTAATGCACTTTCTGCTCCTCTTCTCGCCATATCGAAATGATCATTAGCACTCTCTGTTGCACTTGTTAATGTTAATTAGAATGCTGTGTAATACATATGTTTGGACCATGGTAGGAATACTCGATTCTGATTGGCTACAAAGTGTGAGTTCAAACAGCTGAATGCATAGACAGTTCCAGTCAGTTTAACCACCGTTCTGTATTAATGTGCTACCTTATAAACATATGTGTAACCATAGTAATATTCAGTATTCAGTTGCATACAGACTGAAGGAGCTACTCGAAACATTTCCATATTACCTTACTTAGCTAAATGGGAGTGTCCTGTAACGTATATGGTGAATATGGCAATTTTGTTAAATGGGCCAAGGCACAAGAAGAATTTGATGAACTACAGAAGATTAGGTTAAAATAAAAAATATAAGAAAACATTGCACAATGAAGTAAAATCAACAGCTTTATTAGTAGAGGAGCCGAGCACAGACAAGTAACTCTCTCTCTCTCTCTCTCTCTCTCTCTCTCTCTCTCACTCTCTCTCTCTCTCTCTCTTCTCTCTCTCTCTGTATGATTTAAGATGCACAGATTCTACATCTAAATATAAAACAACCAACAAATATCAAATATTTATATATATTCAATCAATTTTGCACAGCAAAAAAGAATGACAGCTTGTCAGTGCTGTTACATGCCCATGATATAAATGGGATAACCCAAGGCTGTGTACGCACTGTTCAGTTTATTGCATTTGTCTCCTGTTTTGTGCATAACAATCACACCTAATCACATATTATCCTTTATATATTTTATAAATCTATATATCTTTTTAATTACCATCTTTCTGTCACAACAATTCATGAAAACTGAACAATAATATTTATTTTGAAGTTCTTTCCCAAAACTGATCCTATTTTTTTATGCACTGAACACAAAAAAGACTTCACATATCAGCGTATGCCGAACTACAAACTGAAACCTCAGAAACAAACTTTAGTTTTGTTGTTTATTACTGACAGTAATGTGCTTAACATAATACAACAGAGTTTTGTCTTTGTTTAAGCTCTACAGTCATTAAAAGAGACCACTATTATTAGTAGTATTACAGTATGTTTATCACAGGTGCTTCTAATAACGTAATTAAATCTGGTATTTAGATAATGTATGTATCTTGTAAATAATAAGAATAAAACAAATCCCTGATTCAAATGAATGCTTTATATAACCTTGAACCATAAAATATGTTCCAGAGTGCACCGGTGCAAAGCAATGGAATATTGTAGAAAACTAGACATTAATAACTAAAATGAATCTTTATAAGGCACCAGTTTCCTGTGAATATTTTCTAAACAAATCTAATCAAACTCCATCTGGCATTGAGCATTTGATGAGAAAATGTAGAAAATTTGATGCATGCTTTGAAAAATAAATAGAAAACCTTGTGAATCAAGGGATTTTGAACTCTCAGGGCATCTTCATTTTAAAGACTTTTAAAATTTCATGCATCCAACAGTATGTTTATAGTTATTGTACATTATGTACTGTATATTACAAGCTTTCTTTGACAATAATATTGAGTATGTTCAGCACAGATGCTTTTAAACTATGTCCCTGGATACATGAAACATCAATCTACTGTTAAGAGTTCAGTGAGGTCACTCAGATGTAAATACACCAAAGAATCAAATGCTTCGTCCCCCTAAATAGACTGTGAAAATATTCCAGCATCCTTAGGCTGAGTTAAAGGAGTATATATTGAGCAGGGTATCTAAATGGTGAATGCAATAACAATGTAACCTTTGGCAATCTTTTCTCTCTCTCTCTTTCACGCTCAACAGTTCAAGGTTTGGTGAAGGTGCTCTATCACTGCTGACTGATAAGATGGACCTCAAAGTGACCCCTGCAATGTAATAATCTTTTCTTTATGCAGGCTTCTCTCTGCTATACACCACTAACCTCTCAGCAGCTGGCTACATGCTTTCTTTGTTATATCTATATGATATGCCATGTTTATGAATGTGTTTTAACTAATTTGTAGATATCCCCAAACATTGCAGATATTACAGTGATTCACGTTCTAAGCTTATGTTGAAAGGTGATACCTCAAAGATGTTTAAAGACAATTTGTGTTATGAAAAGCAATAATCTCAATGTAATCTTATATATATAACATCTATAATAATATCTTCCAGAGGTGCTGTTTATCATCATGACATCCTGTAATAATACTTCACATCAGCATCATGGCAGGAAATGTTGTTTGAACTGGTGTTGTGTACAAAGGCATTATATGCTATCTTCGAGACTATATCAACTGGCATCACATTCCAACGTTTGGCATGAAACAATATAGTGTACAAGTTGACAGGCTGGAGCCAACAGGCTGGAGGTTACAAAGAGAGTGGGTAGGTCACAAAGGAAAAAGGTAAACTGAAATTTTAGAACCAATTTGAAGAAAATAGATTATTTGTTTTCTAACTGGAATGAATTTAGTGAATTATAATCAGCCTGTATGCTTGCTGTATCATTACCCAGGAGTAATAATAACTACGTAGTGACTGAAGCGAGGATTTTGGAGAGTTTTTTATTTTATTTTTGTATTTCAAACCCTGCTTTATCACACACAACTGAATCACCTGGGGTCTCTAATCACATCTCTGTGTGTATATTTAACGCTCTCTGGTTTTGCTAGTGTGCTAACAATCTGTGGCTCACTCATTATTGTCCTGATAGTCTGCTTCAACAACAACTACACCGTGAACAAACTACACCGATGAAACAATTAGTCATTTCCCAGCGACAGCAATGTTTTCAGCAAGAATCCAGCAGGTGTTCTCTGCTCAGTATAATTCGGAAAGCTGTTTTAAAGACAGCAATAGCAGGAGAGTCTATAACATTTTTCATCCTATAAAAGGGAATGGCATGAAAAAAATACAAACAACAGGCACACACATCTACTTTTGACGTTTTGACCTTGATGTTCTTAGCAGTTCAAGACACTACACCTGAGCCTGACTGTGCAGAACGTGACCGTTTTGCAGCACTGTAATCAGAGCACAGGTTACTTATGTGCCAGCCTTATCTTCATCTGTGATGTGACATCATTCCTCCCTCTGCCATCTGTCTCCATCAGCTCCTGTCTGCTGGGTGTGACTGTAGAGCCCTTGTCTACGCCAGCTCACTGTTCTGCTATGCTTACTGATGCGCAGATCCAGCCAGAGTTGTTTCTCTTGTGCAGCGAACAGGCAACACCAAGAGCACATCCATCCAATCCTGTCTCCACTGTCTCCATGCTGACTTTTTCTGCCTCATTCTGGAGTGCCCTTACACCCTGTCAGACTGGAGAATAAAGAATTGCTTTGTCAAGGTATATTGTACATGATCACAGCTCGGTGATAGATACTTGGAGTGGTGTGAGAGAAAAAACTGAGAAAGAGACACTTGGAGGCTTGGAGTCTGACTTACAAAAAAAATCCTGTAGCATTTTCTGAGGTATTATTACAGTTTAGGGTTTTAAGGAGAAATTTTTCTTCAAAGCAAAAGTTTCTCAGTCAAGATAACCAGATAACTGCACATGGATGGCCGAGAATCTTCACAGACACATTCAAAGCGAAAGGTCTCACTAGCAGAGGTAGAGTTGGGAATAAAATGAATTGTGTTCAAATCATAGCTCTTCGCACCCTTTCTACAATACAAAGCCTAAAGGGTGAGGTCAACCCTCTGGTTTACTGTGGCAGTTTACAGTCAGCTCTTCACAAGAATGAGCTTCTTTTTCTCTGTGTGACCTCCACGGCAACTTATCTTGTCAAATCTTGGGAAGCACCTGCTGCAATAAAACTTTCACTGGATTTTTCGATCAATGATCGCAATCTGTCGAGATTGCATCGCTGTAAAGCGAGTGCAACAGAATCAGAATGGACGCTAAACATAACACATTGTTCAGACACACAAAGAGATTGTAATGTGCAGTGTAATGGGGTGTGTGAAAGGTGAGCTGCAGCTCAGGCTATAAGTGCTTGCTTAAGAGAACTAGATATCCATTGTGATATGCATTCTGTGATAACTGTATCATGTAATCTAATAATCAACAATTATATGGTCTGGTGCTCGGAATACCCGGTGCAGTATTTCTGAAAGCTAAACGTGTCTTAATATACTCTAAGAGTCTGACTGGGTGCAAGTAGAGAAAAAACATATGCAAACGGAATTTGTTTTGGCAAGTCGGAGAGTCAGATGCTGCTGGCACCAGCTTCAAGCATCGTGCTTCTTCAATGCGCCATGGCCCAAGAAAAGTTGATGAGTGCTCTTTTAGGCTGGGGCTGCTTCTGTGAAAGGGGAATTAAAAATACATCTGCAAGAAAGTGAACTGAGCATCCATACTGCCTTCATCGCTCTTTTTCTATCACCATGCTGTGGAAAAAGAGCAGTTTTAGACAGCTTTTCTTCGAACACGGTATTTGCAATTCTGTGGTGCAAGTGCTTCTAGTCCATATCATAACACATTTGTAGTGTGTAGCATGAGTCACGTCTGTAACTCTTGCAGGTCATGGACATTTTGTGAGGATGACTTGAGGTCAACTATTATATAAATGATGCGTGCTATAGAGCTAAATGCATTGATGTCACCCTCATGCATTTTATATTGATTGCGGAGCTACAAGCTGGCATTTTATCTCCTTTGATCTGGTTTTCTACTTCATTCAGCTATGGTACCGATGCAGTTAAATAGGTTACGAACCTCAGATATTTAAAAAATTATAACAATGACTAAAGTTATTGAAGTAATTACATTTTAATGTACTTCGTAATAATCAGCCAAAGAAAAGTTTGCCAACAGAAAACTAATTTAAAATCTGAAAGTACTGCAGATAAAACTCACCACTTGTTTGGTAATTAGTGACGAACCTAAGGTCAGTTCAGAAAGTTTTGAGCTACTTATCATTCTTTTAGGTTCTGTTAAATAAAGTTGAAAATGCTTGTCAGCTGATACTGTTAGGAGACCTCAGCATTCTTTTACTAATGTAAAAAATATATATCTGTTTAAATTATTGCGTTAAAAGCCCTGTCAAAAAATGTCTGTAGAATTAGGATTTATATTCTAATTGCATAGATTTTTGTCTTGATTCTTGTCTCTGAAATGTCACTGTGTTGGTTTTGAATCTCTTAGATTACTCACTTTGTTGCTTAGGAATAGACAAAATGTCACATACCCATGGTGTCAAAAACAAAGAAATATGTCACATAACAAGTGCAAGATTAATTCTCTTTTATTATCAAAAGAATAACACATACGTATAAACAACTTAACATAATCTCACAAACAGTGCTTTTTTAAATAAATCCTGATCTCCAGTGGTTCTAATTATAGCGCATCACATTTTCCTGTAATTGTCCAAACACCGGCATTTATTTGCCTACTTTCTTTTGTTTAAAGTCTACAGTATGTATGCGATTCTGATGAGAAAAGCCACCCAGTCTAACATATTCTGTATATAAACTCCATCCCTAAGTCTTAGAAGCTCATCTAAAATGAGGACCCAGATGTGCAAGAGAGAGATGGTCATCATATCAGTGGCTAATGGACCATAAGTTAAGAGCCTCTGAGAATGTTCTTTCTATTTAAAATAAATTTGGACTAAACTGCCCGTTTCATCTAATAAAAAAATATATAAAAAGGCTTACATTTACCAGATGTCTTTACTCACCCTGTAAAAAACAAATAAGAGCTTCAACTTTGTAATACTTTCAAGGTGAATGTTTAAAAGTATGATTATTATTTTGCAGATAAATGAATCTATTTACTGTATCTGATTTTGAATTTTACAGTCGTGTTTGTATCCTTAACCTTTAGAAGCGCTGCTCTGTCCTTGCACTTTCAAATTCATCATATGCTCCCAGCATGCCTTGCAAAGCCCACGGTGAGTTTGGCATTCGCTTTGAGTAAACATACTAGGAGGATGACAAGGTACCAAAAGCCAGCAACATGTCAACACGATTGCAATCAGATTCATGAGGAGCACTCAGGCTACTGGTCCCTTCGGCCACAAAGTGACACAAAAAGAGGACTAGTGTACCACTGCATAGCTCCTAACTCACACAACTAGCATAGTCACATTACTGAGAACATTTTTTTTTTCATTGATCTCAGTTACATTAAATTTAAACTTGGAATGATTTGATATTTAGCATATTTTCAACAGAACTGCCAATAATAACTGCTCTTGGAATGCTGGGACATCATTTATGTTAGAGGGAGTAAATCTCTGCTCCATATTTGAACTGTGCATAAAAAAAATCACATGTACTCAAGTATTCACAGCCTTTGCTCAATACTTTTTTGAAGCACCTTTGGCACCAATCACAGCCTAAGTCTTTTTAAGTTTAATGCTACAAGCTTGGCACAACCATTTTTGGGCAGTTTCTCACACTCTCCTTTGCGGAACCGCTCAAGCTCCATCAGGTTGGATGGGAGCATCAGTTCACTGCCATTTTTGGATCTCTCCAGAGATGTTCATTCTGGGTTTAAGTCTGTGCTTTGGCTGGGCAACTCAAGGACAGAATTTTAAGAAAATAATTAATTTTATCCATTTTGGAATAAGGCTGTAATATAACAAAATGTTGAAAAAGGGAAGCGCTGGGAATATTTTTTTGGGTGCACTGTACATTATATAGACAAAATAATTTTTAAATATAAATAATAATTGTGGACACCTGATTATAAGATTTGTATGTGCATTTTGAACATCCAATTCCACATTTAGTCACCATTTGATTTTTATAATAACCTTCACTTGGTGATCCAAGATGGCGGCGCGACAGTAGTCCGCATCGGCCAATTCGGATTCAAAATGGTGCTATTTTTATGTTGTAGCCCATCTCACGACAATCCATTTGCACAACCTTCTATACTGTACTGGTTGGCGATACTGTTATTGTTTTTTCCTTGTCGCATTTTGTCACATGTGCACTTGGTGTTGTTAGTTTAGAATTCTGTGTCGTATTGTGTTCCTTTTTGTTAATTTATGTTGCTTGATGTGGCACCTTGGTCCTGGGGAAACTTAGTTTCCCTGTGTACTGCACTGTATATGGTTGAAATGACAATAAAGCCTACTTGACTTAACACTTTTCTGAAAAGATGGTACATCAGATTTTGAAGTGTGGTTGTAGAGATTTGTGTTTATTTAGCCACAAGAGTATTAGTAAAGTCAAGTGTTGATGTAGGGTAAGGAGACCTGGGGTGCAGTCAGCGTTCCAATTTCATCCCAAAGGTGTTCAGTAAGGTTGACGTCAGGCCACTCAGGATCTTTTACCCCAACAAATGTCAACCATATATTCATGGAGCTCACAATGTGCACAGGGCCTCTAAAAGGTACCAAGAAAAAGGTAAGCATCTACCTCATTCTGGTCTTCCTCCACTGGCTACCAGATAAATACACAAATTAATTTGATGTTTTATTGGTTATTTTTAAAAGTCTACAAGATACTACACCAAGCTTGATGTCGAATTTTTGTTAGCTTTTAAAGTTTCCACACACATAAGTTGACTGGGCTGCTGCTTAAAGGAATATTTAACTATTGTTTATAAAGTCACCCCCCATGGCAGATATTTTGAAATCCAATTTGAAAATTTATTCTCCAGGAAATCTGTATCCTTGAAAGGTCCTTGTATTCTAGGTCTCTATTAATTTTTGTGTTGTTACTGATGTTTTTTTTTCCCATTATTGTATTATTAACTTTGATTTTTTTTTTTTTATTGTGATGCCTTTTATTGTGTCTTAATCTTGAAAATATTGATTTGATATTTACTGTGCAGCACACTGTTTGACACGTTCTGTATTTTAAATGAGCAATAGAAATAAATTTGACTTCTGCTAGAGGAGCATACACCAAAGAATTAAAAGTTTGAGATTAAATCTGATCTTTGGTTCTTGGTTATATGAATATGGGTTCTTTATCAGCCACAAGTTGGAAATAAAGGTTTTCCACACATTTCCAATCAACACTTGAAAAAAAAAACACTGAGCGCCCTCCATCTCTGTGTCTCTAAATCACATTTACACACAGTTGAGCACAATGAAAAAAGCAAACCTGTCCAAAATGTCCATTAAAACAGCAATTATCAAATGCTTTGTCAGTGATGTGAAACGTTTTAGCATCTGTAATTGGTTAACTGAAGTGGTTCTATAATATAGCTCTGGAGGCATCCAAACACATTAAATAAACATGTGCATGTATATGTATAAGGCTACAGCATGTAAATGAATAAACAGTAATGAACACTATATTTAACCCTTCTGTTAACACCAGTGAAATCAAAGATACAAGTTGAATAGCGGTAATTGAGGAGGATCTGTCTTGTGAAAAGAGAGAATATACTTTTACAGATGCAACTACACACATCGGATATTTATGCATATACGCACAAACCTGAGCAGAGAGTGTTTGGTCTGAGAAATGTTCTTTGCAAATTAGTGTCGATTAACAGTAGCAATCTGATTCTTTATTTCCCCATGGCTCAGCAGACATGCAATGTAAATTCAACTTTTGCATCAGCTCAGTCTTCACAGGTTCTGCTTCAAGGTAAACCTAAGCAGCTCAATTCTTTCTCACAGGCCAGCTGAATGGAATCTGTCCCAAACAAATTACTTCTGATCACTAATATTCTGCACCGATTTTGACGCCCAAGCTCTCATGTGCAAAAATTATTAGATCACGGTTGTTTAGAGGCTGATTCACTCCTGAGCTCAGGTTACTGCCTGTATGGAGTTTTCCATGTTCATATTTCCGTGTGGCTCAATTTCCTCCCACCTCTCAAATGCAAACCAAAGAGTAAATCACTTCTACAAGCAAATGGTTTATGTGTATGATGCGTATTTCCACTCTGTGCTCTTATAATAGGCTCCAGATCCAATGAAGATGAATGTATACACTATGTGTAAACTCTACAGATGGCTGTGTGTGAAAATCCCAGGAGGTCAGCAGATTATGAAATACTCAAACCAGCCCATCTGGCACCAACAACCATGCCACGATCAAAGTGACACCAAACACACTTTTCTCTCTCCTGATGTTTGATCTGAAGATGATTGAAGCTCTTGACCTGTATCTACATGATTTTATGCATTATACTGCAGCCAAATGATTGTCTGTTAGGATAACTGCATAAAACAGTCTATTACAATGACTTAGGACTGTAATTTTCATGAACTGTTCTCCATTTAAGAACACATCACTGAAAAGCACACCTCAACAATGAAGGAACTATAAGGAATGGACATTAGGTGCCACCAGAATGAGGATGGGTTCCCTTTTAAGTCTGGTACCTCTCAAGGTTTCTTTCTCATAACATACCATAACAACCTATAAAGGATAAACAGAGGCAATAAACTTTTAGGAAATAACATAAATTCATATTTAACAAAAATGTATCTCTTTAAAGCTGCTTTGGGACAATGTCCTTTGTTAAAAGCACTATACAAATAAAACTAAATGGAATTGAATAAATATGCAGGTGTAGAAGTGTTCCTTATTACCAGTAGATATGCTGTTAGTAGATCCTTTCTTTTATTGAGCAATAATAAATAAGTAAATAAATAAATAAATAAATAAATAAATAAATAAATCCCAGACTGAGATCCAGTTATGCATATTAGTAAGCAATTTAAATTTCTGCTATATATATTTCTGAGACACCTTGTTATGACCTTGCTTGGTCATTCAGACTGCCAATCATGTTTTATTCCTTGATGCCTCAGACATAGGACTGTCACAAGTTGCATCTCTATGTAGCATAATCTGACGGCTGTTTCTCTGACTCTGTTAGTCATGTTTCCAAAAACAAAGCATAAGAACATAAAAGAAAAAAGGAAACAGACAAAGCGCTCTCGGAATAGATGCTATCCAATTGTGGTGAAGCACACGAAAAGGTTAAGACCTCACGATTAGTTCAATCCCTGCACCTCGGGAGACATGAAAATGGCTGCTGAAATCACGCATAACACATCTGACAGATGCATCACACCATGAAAAATGCAAACTGAAACCCTGTGACATCTCTAGACTTTTTCAGAATGTGTGCTGGTATTCCTGGTTCTGTGAAGTTAAAAGTCTCTAACAGAGATTTCTCTGCTAGCAAAGAAAGACATTTTGCATTATACATGTATTATTGCAACAAACTGAGCAAACGTGTGTAAGGCTTAGGTTCAGCGTTGTTGTTTTGAGAACTTTTTGTTTCCATTTATTTCTTGGAAACCTGAAATAGATCTCAAAGTGGTATACAAGTCTGACAATAAAAAAGCGAAGAAGAATGTGCAGGAAATATCTAATCTGCAGTGCTTGACATGAAATCAATCTTGAAATGTCTTATAATGCCTTTGATGCTCATTGCTGGATGTGGGAATGATAACACTGCATCCTTCTGACAGGGTGAACAAGAGGGAAGTGAGTTAAAGACAAAATTCCTGTTGTATTATTGAGGCTTCCTCCGAAGGATGTTGCACATTGCATCTGATTTTCAGCCTGACATATATACACACACACACACACACACACATAGAGCACAGGATAATCAATATAAAGTCTAAGTCACTTAGACAGGCGTCTGTTCTAGACTTACAAGACTAAAAGATCTGCTGAATCTGACATGATGTAAACACAAACCATTTTATTGCTTTTTTTTATGAACATATAGAGTACATACACTCACCAGCCATTTTTATAGGACCACCTGTATCCATGCTCACTTAAGCAATCTGATCAGTCCATCATGAGGCAATATAGGGCAATACAATCAATCCTGCAGGTCAAACGGATCGAATACTTTAGGTAATGTTCATATCACACATTAAAATTGAGAGAAAATATTTTACTGTGGTATGGCTTTTATTGTCAGATCAGCTGTTCTTAGAAACCAGTAACATTAACCAGAAACCTTCTTAGAAACCAGTAACATAAATATATATCAAATAGCTGCTGTTTAAAACCATGTGGAGCAGAAAAGCATTTCGGAATGCACAATCATTAAAGATGGACGACAACAACTGTAGAAGACTAAAAATGGGTCCACTCTTTTTAGCCTTGAAAACGACTAAGGCAAGCGTGCTAAAAATAGCATAAAGCAGAACATTTCTACAACATTACTCTATATTAAAATAGACACAAACATATATTGATCTGTTTCTAAAAAAAATGTATAAGGCTTACAGGGATGTAGCATATTTTTAACTTAAGATACCCGAAAGAGGTTGGGGAGTTTAAATCTCAGCACTGGTAAGCTGCTTCTGTGGAGCCCTTAAGCAAGACCCTCAACCCTCTCTGCTCTAGAGATGTTGTATCATGGCTGAACCCCGACTCTGACCCCAATTTTCTGAAAAGGGATATTTAAAGAAATGTATAAGTGACAAATTAAAGCTTCTTGTAATAATGTATAACAAATGTCTTCTCGTTTTATGCAAACATATTTCAACCTACAAATGACAATACTAAATTGCAATACACTTCAAATAATATTCAATGATTTATAAAAAAAAAAGTGATTCAGTCAATCACTCAGGCCAAATTCATAACTGCAAATTTACATCATATGCACAATATATTTTGTTACCAATAATAACATTTACAACAATATGGCATCAAATGATCATATCACTCCAGTGTCTATATCGTATACCAGTGTCTAACAAGGTTAGAAAAGGATCTGAGCTCCACAGAAGGATAGAGTTTGCTATTTATGACAGAGGGTTCAGTTGGGTTATGCTGCCTGTTGCCATGGAATCTTATAAGAGCGATGAAATTACACTGTGGTCAGAGAAGGCAGGCTCAATTATGAATGAACCTCAATTATCTTCCCTTTATCATTTTTTCAAAAAGGACCAATTAGATTGATTAGTAAATAACATTTAGGTTTTCATTAAAAAAAAAAAGCCCTCACAGGTTTGGCAGAGGACAAGTCAAGGTATCTGTTTCTTATCATGAAAAATATGGGTCAGAAGTGTGTTAGAAGGTGAGTTATTATCTATGGTCATGTACTTGTGTGCAGGAGTAGAAGCAGTGTGTGGCATCTGCCACAGCAGAACAAATCAGCAGCAACTACAAACTTTCCAGCAAAATCCAGCCGAGTCTATAAATCACAGCTGAGGGATGGAAGGCACTACAAAGTGATCCCTGCTCAGTGGAGAATAATCTGTTACGTCCTGGCCAAGCCCTGTAATCATGCCACGTGTACAAAATGCAGCACTAACCACAGGACAGGCAACAAATATGACACATAGGACACATAGGACACATGAGACACATGATACACGAGAGGGACTGTCAACACTGTAGCATCAGCTAAACTCATTTGAATTGTCTAGGCACATGGCAGTATCTGTTTTACAGTATTTGTAGTGAAGCATGTATTATTTATACCGTGTTCTTTTTTAATGGATGAAAAGCCACCTCTCTACTTACCCTTTAACCAATCAGCAAATTATTTTGCTGCTGTTTGTTGCCCTACACATCAAGTGCTGTCTTTTATTAAGCAGTTATGTTTTCTATCTTTAAAGAGCAGTATTGCTGTATTTGTTTAACTGTATTTATTTTCCTTCATATTACACTATGCACGTTGGGAAAAGAAGGACACAAATAGATCCATGACTGTTTGTTTACAAAATAATACACTAAACACTCTGAACCAGATTATCAAACTGTACATAAAAATCTGTAATTCTTAAAAGGTTCAACAACAACAAAAAACATGCCATGTAATGATTATGAAAAAAATCGATAATCATTTCAATTTGTACGAAATAGAGCAATGGGGAAAATACATAATAATACATTGTGTACAATATATTAGTATGTAAAAACTACATGGTCACACTGATCACTCCAGTCTCAATGAAACACTTGACAACAGCAATATTTTATGATGGACATGGGAAATTTCACTTTTACACACATATATTTATAATCTTTTTTTTTTTGTTATTCATTGTTGATCTTGGTATAGTGTGCACATAAACACATTAGTGCATTACTTCTGAAAAAGATAGAGGATAAAACTTATTTTCAGTTTTGACCTAAAAGTGCTCGTAGTGTACCTTTAAACCTGTGCTATAAAACTGATAATCTAGTTAGGTGCCTTTTAAAAAGGTACACTATAATCCAGTTTAAAATGCATATAAAGGGCAAGGAAGATAAAGGATAGCACCACAGGGACAGAGAAAAGTACAGTGTAATATCCTTGTTTTCCTGACTGTTCTCAATGTAGACTATTAGAGTCTGACAAGGTCTCCTTTTGCTTTTAAAATTACAGCAACAAATGAATCATTCAATTTTTAGCCACAAAGTTATTAACACAGGAAAAAATGTTGCATGTATTTTTTTTTTTTTTTGTATTTTGGTATTAATATGTCGGATTTTAGTGTCTAGATTTAAATGAACATGTTTGCATCAATGTTACGTTTCTACATTTCTATAATTACACAATGACATCATGCATGTCGCAAGGTTTCTACAACCCTAGGTTATGTGCCTGGGGTTTGACCCTTTGTAAGTTTTTAGTTGTGAAAGAGGGAAGTCGGTGTGCAGAGAAACAGGTGCGCGCGACTCACTCACCTTCTTCCTTCCTTCCTTTTCCGCTGTTGTTTCCTGTGCAAAGCGTTTCAGATTCGCAGCTCTACGCGTCCGCCTGATCGCGCGGCAAACTTTGAGTCGCTCCGCACCACTACGGCATGGTCTCGCTCGCGCTCGTGCCTCAGGCTGCCGCGAGTCGAGAGCGGGCGTCGAGAGCGCGCGCGCACACGGCGAACGAGCAAAAGAGCGACCTGCGCCTCACCTTCATCAGATCCTCGCCGTGCACTTGGCGCGAGCAACAGCCTGCGGTGACGCGCAGCTCATGTCATCGGCCGAGCGCGATCGGGGAGAAGCGCCGCGTTTGATAACGAGCGCTGTGCGCGTGCGTAAGGGGGGAGACACCACGCGCGTGAGCGCGGCGGGGATTCGCTGCCTACCTCAACACACCCACACGCACGGCGTCGTTCGCTATTTATCAGCTACTGCACAAAACAAACGTAACAAAAAGAACTGTACTTGTGCTTTGTCTCTGGAGTGGAAACATCAAGGATGCATTTGATTTAATTTGACCGAATTGAAGCCACAATGATATCCATTGTTATCCATTGATGAACCCTTTAAACTTTTAATTGTCAAATTAAAGGTTCACCAAATGCATCTTCCCAGGTTAAAACATATATAATTAAGCAAACAAAAGATGATTTCTTGAAGGTAAACATACCTACCATAAACCAGGAGCTCTTCACTTGCACAGCTCATGAAGGACATTTGTCTGAATCCTTTTATTCCACAGGAAACATATTTATTATCCATTCATCCGAGTTCAATAAAGTTGCATTTGCACATGTCTAACAATGGACACTGTGAAAAGGTGGCTTTACAGAAATATAGAAGACATCATTTCAAATTTTTATAAATGGTGACAAGGAAAAACTAATTACTTTAACTATAACTATTTATCCTTTAGAGTAACCAGACTCAAACGAGAACCCATGCTCATCTAAGTGACACTGGATGCATCTGTACATCATTTCCCTTCCATTATTGTATACCATATAGTCAGAGCTGCCATTGTGTAACCAGAAACCTATTAACTTCAGAGCCATATTGAAGTCTATTTTGATGCTTATTTATCACAAAATAGTGAAAAACATTGATAGTAGTAGAGGCAGTAATGAGAAATTATACATTGAAGATCCAAGGCTGTCCAAGACAGGTGCACTACTTCTTTGACCACATCCAGAGTCTGTACCTAAATATATTAGGATGAAGGGGTAAAGTACAATTTTACTCATGTGAAATAGTGCCTCAGTCAGTTTAGGTACAATTTGGGGAGCTTTATTTCTGAGCATGTATTATCAGTAATACAACAGAAGCACTTAGCTGTAGAGCAGCATGGTTCATCCACTGACTAATGCCCTTAGTCACTCTCCAAAGAAAAGATTAAATCTTGTTCTCAAAAAGCACAAAGGATTAGACAAAAATTGATTTTCCTTTCTGAAAAACCTGAATAATCAAGCCAGAACAATTAAACATTCAAAAGCACATTTTTTCAAGAGTGTGTGTTAAATGTCTAGAAGAGGGTTTGATGTACTGAAAGACTCTCTTTTTTTTAATACTTAAGCATGGTACTTGTCTCTGCTTCATGTTCACTTATGCAAACACACACTCATACATGCTGTCATCAAAGTTAAACTCTGTTAACTCTGTAGGAGTAAATTTCAACATGTGGGTGTTCATTTATCTCTCGTTTATTTATTTCACCCACTAACAAGATATAGAAAAAACAGAGCAACAACAATTTTTTTTTGCAAATAAATTCACCAAATTTCTCCAAAGATGTTTAAAAACTGAGAATAAAGTGACCATCATGATGCACCCTCGTGGAAATAATGATTGTATAAGCAAACACTGAGAATGAGAAAAAAACAGCATTGCATGTTTATCCCAATATCATTCTACTAGTAAAATGCCCTGTGTAATGAACATGTACAATGTTAATCCAAAAGGTCATGCAAAATAATCAAAATGATTTAAGCATTCTAAGCAAACACGTTTTCTAAATATATTCTTTCACCTTCCCTGCGCCGCCAATTAACTTGTGAATTGCACCAGCGCTGCTTAGTCATAAAGAATTTGCTCGTAAAATTGCCACGTTTTCTCTCATGTATAAAGCATTGAATTGAATAACAAAAATAACAGCCTTTGACATGCTTTCAGCAGATATGGCAGCTGCTTTTGTAGCGTATCCAGATCCTTGGAGCTCAACACAATAAGAATGCAACGAGGACAGAGCAAGCCAGTTCGCCAGAATGCTAATTTACCGGGCGGATGCCAAATTCATTCGACACTGTGCTCATGTGTAACAGACTTCTTGGCAGTGGCATTTGCTTTTTGCCATATATTATACTGAATAGTACACATTTTCATTCAAAAACTTAAGGTGTCAGCCCAGTGCACAGATTTATTCTCGGCACAGCAAAGGTTTTTGGTTGCCATAATTTTTACTTCACTGTCATGATTACTGACTAATTCCATGTGTTCCTCATGACTTCCTACTCTACATAACCAACAATAGCTGCTTCACTCATAGAGAAGTTACTTTATGCATCAAAGCTGTCGAATCAGTTTTCCAATCTTTGATTGATCAAACCCTGTAACTTGTTTCTGAAAACTTTAGATTTTTATATTGAATACTGGGAACTGGAGGTTTTGGACTTTGTTTACTGTGTATATGCTTCAGAATACCTACGAGCCTGCTGAGTCTGTCTTGGCATAAAAAGCATGCAGTGTGTAATAAGCACTGGATGTGTCACCATGATGCTAAAACGGGAAAATGCGTCCATCCCTGCTGGGTGAAGTTATGTGAAATCTAAAGTGTAAATAAATCTGTACAATAATCTGTCCATGCAGTTTGCACGGTGAGCCAGAAAGGCTTACAAACAATGAGGTTTGCATCAGCCATGGCACTTACTTCTGTTTGAATTCCAGAGAGGATGTGGATGTGTTTGATTAGTGAAGCAAAGTGTCAAGAATCTAAGACTCAGAAAGAGTGTCAGCAGCGAAGCATAGTGTAAACGCTTTGAAATAATGATATGCATTAGTATGCATTATGCATACTAAAATGAAGAGATCATGCTAATAAAGTTGTAAAATGATCTGCGGTAACCCTTAACGGTGTGAAGGGAGCAAGAATATAAACCCAGCAATACCTATATTTAATTGCATTATAATATCTAGCCTATATTTCTATAAATATAATCTTTAAATAGATATGAATATTGTTGTGTATGCCGGTGTGCATTAGGATTAGAAATGTATCTCCGGGGCCATGGCTTACTCCCATCTTTGTGAAATAGGGGTATAAAGGTGGAGGGCGCTTCGTCTTGGCAGTTGCTGAAATCTGATGCCAGCCACAGTGAGCAGGTGCTGCCAAACTCTGACCCACTGAGCTTGAGGTCAAACAGAACTTCATTGTGAGTTGCCTCCATCTCACCTCCCACTGGTCTAAAAGCCAAACACACCAGATGAAGGCCTAGTTCACCGAGAGAGAACGTGTATGTGTGTGCGTGTGTGTAGGGGAGAGATGGAGAGAGAGAGAAAGGGATGTTGTTATCCACTCCTATTTGCCCAGGTAGTGACCGATTTTAATAGAGTCAGTAGCTCCAGGCTGAGCCACAGAGCTACCGCACTCCCTGTCAAGTGTGTTCCCAATTGATTTTGAGTTTCAGGAAATTGTGCCAGTTTCTCATTCCCTGTCAATTAACAAAAAAGTTTGTAAAAAAGCATGCAAAAATGTGTCTCTCGGATAGGGCAGAGATTTTTTTTTTTGGTCCTCATATTGCTGTCATTTCTAAAAATATGAGGAGTAAAGACTGCTTTCCAGGCTTCATTAACACACCTGTTACATTTTAGCTCTTTACATTTTGTACATATTGAGTTCATTCTGCTGACT
Source organism: Silurus meridionalis (assembly GCF_014805685.1). Classification (NCBI taxonomy): domain Eukaryota; kingdom Metazoa; phylum Chordata; class Actinopteri; order Siluriformes; family Siluridae; genus Silurus; species Silurus meridionalis. The sequence goes on from NC_060885.1 coordinate 17,816,760, forward strand.
ACGTACTAAAAATAAAATTGGTCTCAGAATGATTTGGTCCATAAATATTACAGTCAGTCTAATTTCTGTAGAGAATGCACTAGCCAAGCAGAAAGAGGGTTTGGTAGCAAAGATAAAGGGAAATACAAATGTGTTTTTAGCTCGAAATATTAAACAATTGTCTTAAAATCAAAGATCAAGGTCGACCTGTTTTCAATTGGAGTCTGCTTGCTAGTTCTAGACCACAAGTGCTCAGCTAGACAGCTCCACCATGAGTTATAAAAAGCAAAATTTATGTTCTTACTACTATCATGTACCTGTTGTAAATGATCTAGTTGTGTTTGTAAGCTATTCGGTAACAAATGGAATATTATGCTAGCATAGAATGATAAATTGCTTTAAAAGGAAATTAAAGGTACTAAATGAGCTTAGCTGGAATTTTGGGTAAATTGAGCAGGCAGTACTACTGTAGATTTCAGTAGATGATTTGGAACATATGGACACAGAGACAGACAAAGCATAATGCAAGATGGTTCTAATCCATACAGTGCTTTAAAAGCTAGTAGTACTGTAAAATCTATTCTTAAAGAGATTGATAGAGTTGTAATACACTATATGTCCAAAAGTTTGTGGGCACGTGACTATCACATCCATATGTAGATTTTTCCCAAACTGTTACCAATATGTTTGTATGCTGTAGCTTTATAATTTCCCTTCCACTGAAACAAAGAAGCCCAAACATGGTCCAGCATAACAATACCCTGGTGCATGAAATGAGCTCAGTGAAGACATGGTTTGCAAAGATTGGACTGGATGTGCTCAAGTGATCCTGACCTCTGAACAATGCGTCTCACTCATTCTCTTGTTCCTGGATCAGCATTAAATCTCCAAAGCTACATTTAAAAAGCTCTTGGAAAGCCTTCTTTAAGATGTGTAGTTTATTATCACAGCAAAGGACATATACATTTGAATTTTGTCAGGTGTCCACATACTTGTGACCACATAATGTATGTTCTAACTTGTGCATTCTTAATAGAAGCTTGTCTCTGATGTTTTAAACAAGTTGCATTTTGTTTATTCGCTTTTTTTGGCAACCCAGAGAACAAGTTACAATAATCAGTGCAAGAAAAGACTTCATCCAAAGCCTACATTTGAAACAGAGTAGCATGCATGTCAGTTTAAACATTACTTAACTTTAGAAATAGTACACATTTTCCTGCATTTCTGTTTTTAGGCCTTGTTATACTGACTTTTCTTTTTTTTCTCTCTTCCTGAGTGAAAGCTATCATTTAAGTACCCTGGCTTCTCTACCAGTGGGATGCTAACTATTTAGGAAAAAAACAACAGGAACGCTTAGCAAAATTACATGTTGCTGAAATGTTTTAGATACATCTTCACAGTGTGCACAATTTGATCTGTAGGCTCATTCACAGCTTGATGCTGTTGCAGCTGTTAGAGTTTATAGCTTTCGGTAACATTCTGCACAACAGCAATTGATAATGTAATGAAGGCTGGTGGAAGCTATGAAGCTTGAAGTGCTGCTGTGTGAAACTGCTTGCAAGCCAGGCTCAGCACTGCTGCAGGGGTACACGGATAACTTCGTTTTTATCGTGTTATTTTGAAGCTGGTGTCATGTTGGTGTATTATTTTCTGTGGCTGTTGTGGGGGTCTACAATCCACATTAAAACAATTGTTTGAAAGAAGAACCTGTGAATATTTTGCACATAGAAACGCACAGACAACCAGTATAAAGGACAAGGATCAAGAGGCTATGTGATACCTTGATTGAGAATGATGTAAGTCTAGAGTCAACATTATTGTGGCTTATATTGAATTTTAGGGTCCTTAGTGATTTTATCAAACCAAGTAGCTGCCTAACAACCAGGCAAATGTATTTATTGCAGTCAGTAGCTTGTTAAGATTTCGGAAACAATATTAAATGCACATAACCTAATACTTAGTGGTTTTAAATACAATTCAACAATACAAAACTGTATGTTTTATAGTAAAATTATTTTAAATTGTTGCGCTCGTCGAAAATGTGCGTTTCTGCCATCTAGTGGACTGGAGTGTAAGTAGCTTTTAGCTCTAAGATCAGGGCTTCTGAATAGTTTACAAAAATTCGTATAAGCACTAAAGTTTTATTTGTGTAAGGGAAAGTACAAACAAAAAGAAATACGTACAAATATTTGAATGTACAGGTTGACCATACAATAAAATTCTGTGTAGTGCAGATTCTGGACTAATACTGTACTCAGTCCTTAGCAGCTGTAAAATGTAGTAGTGCCCTTAGAAATATCACAACATACAAAAATTTTACTAAAACATGTATAGCAATTGTCCATGAGCGTCTTGAGCTGTCATTGAAATGACCAATGTTCGTGGAATAGTGGAAAGGAGGAATAATTTTGTGGTGGGCTTATCTCCAACAAGGATGAGACAGCCTACCTACAGAAGATTAAATACCTGGAGAGATAGTGCCAGGAGAACAATTTTCTCCTTAACGTCAGCAAGACTAAAGAGTTGATAGTGGACGTCAACACAAAGCAGGAGTGGTAATAAAATCGGCTTAACATCAACAGGACCCAAGTGGAGAGAGTGGACAGTATCCGGTACCTAGGTGTTCACATCACACAGGACCTGTCTTGGTCCTGTCACATTAACACCCTGGTAAAGAAGGCCCGGCAACGTCTGTACCATCTAAGATGCCTAAGGGACTTTAAACTACCTTCTAAGATGATAAAGACTTTCTACACCTGCACCATTGAGAGCGTCCTGGTTCAGGAACAGCACCATGCAGGACAGATGAGCCCTCCAGAGGGTGGTGCGGTCTGCCGAACATACCATCCGTGGTGCCAGACCAGGGTCAGGAAGATTGTGAAGGACCTCAGCCATCCCAACAATGGACTCTTTTCTTTGTTGCGTTCAGGTAAGTGCTTCTGCTCCTTGAAAGCAAACACAGAGAGAATGAGGAGGAGCTTCTTCCCACAGGTCATTTGGAGTTTAAAACAGGAGAGACCCAGCAACTGGTACCTGGACTTCTCTCTCCATCTCACTTCCTTCGCTGAACACTATTATTCACATTAATAGTGAATACAAATATTAACTTTGATTTGCATTACTTGCACTAGTGGAACTTTAACTGGACTGGACTAGCACAGCGTCACTCACTTTTTACTTTTTATTTATTTTATTTTATTTTTTACACAAGCACATAGACAATTTAATGACACTTTAATGATGATTTTATCACTTTAATCTATACTTCTGTCATACATAGTATTCTTTCTTGTTTACAAGTTGGACAGTCATAAAAAGCATTTTACTATGCTGTATGTCTTACTCTGTATGAATATGTATGTGACAAGTAAAATTTAAATTTGAATTTGAAATAATCCCTTGCATTTTATTTAGGACCATGATGGCCTGCAGATAGAAACTGTTCTTTTGCCTGTTGATTCTTGTTTAAATGCTGACTAATGGCAGTCTGATAAAGAGTTTTTGTGCTTGAAGACTGCAGTCTGTTCCAATTTTGTGAACCTTTCTCATAAACATTGTTAATGAAAGATGTCCTGGAAGGCTGCAAGTTTGCTGTCAGTAATGCTTTAAGTTGTCCTCTATATTGGGCTTTGTGGGTTGTGGAGGGAGATATGCACCCAAAAATGCAGCCTCCCACCTTCCAAAAACATTTCTGTAGGTGGATTTGCTTACATAATTTGCCTCAATGTATGAATGTGGGAATGTGTGTGGCGCATTGCTTTACTATGGACCGGCATTCTAATTCAGATTCTTGCCACACACCAAGATATATTCTGTATCCATTGTGACCTTGGTCAGGACAGTTACAGTATGTGTGTACCAATGAATGTTGGTGTCCTGTAGATGGAACCAGAGAGCTTTTTATAAATGTATTTAAAGATATTTACTTATGACTCTACGACCTAGGCAGAGAATATCCCACCATCTACATATCTGATTTTTTGGTGGTCTAATACTGAAAAATTGTGCATAGCAACAGATGTGCTACAGTTGCTAATTTTAAATAGTATTTGGTGTGTAAAGTAAAACTAAGATGATGACAATAAATCTTCCAAGGGTGCTGGACATAAAGAACAAAGACTGTTGTTGTTGTTAGTGGATGTGTTTCATAAGTGAAAATGAAATGTGTCTGTAAAAGTGCTCTGCAGACTAAGATTATAAATTTGGGCTCCCTGGCATACACATTATCACAACTATTAAGGGCAATAATATAACCAAGTCTGGAGATGATGCATGATAAGTTTTGATTCTTTAAAGCCTGAGATTTTAGTGGCTTTCGCATACATTTGCATTTACCAGATATCCTGACCGCTTTTCATTTATTATCTAATAAATAACTACAGCAGCTCCCCAGATTCATCTTTTATTATCTTTCTAATAAGTTACTTAAATAACTACAAGTGACTCACAGTAAACTGCAGAAGAAGTTATGAATCCCTCTTATCGGCAGAAATAAAGCATAATACATTTTGCTCCTGCAGACTCTATGCTAATTATTCAACAGCTGCATTGGCTCAGTGCATTTGACCCCCCTAAAGCAACAGTTGGAGGTGTAATGCATTGCTGTTTGCTCATCACTGGACTCAGCAAGACTGTGATCTGTTTAATATTGCAGTCGGAGATGTCTTCAGCATGACATAAGTAATGAGCAGATAGATCTAGCACTCTCATATACCAAGTAACAGAAATTGCTGCATGCCCTGGTAGAGCTGGAAAAGGTTGAGTGCAACACTGACTGTTCGTTCTCTATGGCCCGCTTAATCTTTTTGTTTCAGTGCCATTTTCCTCTTTTCTAAATGTTCAATAACTGCCAAATTCAGCTTGTAATACAAACCTTTTGGCATATAGCATTTTGTACAATATGTTAGATATATCCCAAAAAAGAAACCAGACTATAAAACAACAAACCAGTGAAATAAAAATGAATAAAATAATTTTTTATTAAATTCGTTATCTCCGATTCAAGTGAGTAAAGTTCTCATATCTATAAATCATACAACTAAAATTGTTTAATGAGAGCAAAGCAGATTGAACATTTGCTAGTACTTTAGAAAGGCTATGTTGCCAATTGCATATAGCTTTTACATCAATAGGTGATGATTTCACCACTCACCACTCATCCCAATTCACAATAGATCCCCATCACTCTGTACACTTGTCAGTGGTCCTTTGGAAGGTTAAATATTCTATCATCCATTATGAGGAAACACTGTTGTGCACAAAACCCCTTAAGGTTTTCCTCAATGGAACAATGTTCAGAACAATTTACTGTAACCATTTGTAGCTAATTATTTTACCCTAATTTCTGTTTTAATTAATAGCTACTCTTTAAATCTACCTTTTTCAATTCAAATTACATAGGTCTCTCACATACAGCCACACACAGTACAACATGCATCCAATGCTATAAGGTCTGTGACATACAAATAAAATAAAAAAGATAGATCTTACATTAACCAAAATGTACTTGTGTATGGATAGAAAAATATATCATAAGGGATATAAAAGATAGATGGCAGCAAGAGTATAAATTATATTTGAAATAAACCGATAATAAATGCAGTTGTTTGTGCAATATAATCAGGCTGGGGTAGTTGTAGTGAAATTGCCAACATCTATAATAAATATAAAATATAAAGGTAATACGGATATGTTAACAGGAACACATTTTCTGTTTGTATTGTGAAAACAAGTCTGAGGTTTAGTGCTAGGTGTTGTCCTGGTTAAGAACTCAAATGCCTGTGAGGACAAAAAACACTCCTCCTCACTCTCCCTGTGTTCTCTAACCACAACACTGAGAAGAGTCTGCTGTTCAGACTTTTCAGTCTTTAAGATATTTCAGACTGTTTTAGACCTTTTTTTTTTACATTATTGGTTTGAAGACATCCTGTGTTTTGATCCCATAGTGGTCTGGCCTTACTTATCTGACTATAACAATTGTTCTTGTTTTCTCTCAACAAACTCATTGTCTGTACAGTAATCTCTGTTTATCGTGGTGGTTACATTCCAAAACTGCCCTTGATAGATGAAAAAACGCGATAAACGGGCGCCATCCCAAAAATGCAATTTTATGTATACAGTACTGTACTGTACTTACCATTTTACTTTATTTAATAATTTATTTTTATTAATTAATTTCATTATTTCAACATAAAACCCCATAAAAACTATTCCCTATAAGTTTTTTGGTCTACTGTGCTATCCGAGAGCCCGGGAAAATCAGCTAAACAAATGAGTTATGTGGCAAATGCAATTCCCGTGATAAACCTCGGAAAAGCGGGGGATTACTCTACTACCCTGACTTTACTTCTGCAACACTGACTTTATGAATCTTTCTGTGAATGGTGTGTCCGGTCAAAAATACAAAAGCAGTGGTCAAATTATAAGATAACTGAGCTAATTTTAACTTTATAATCCAGGAATAAAACTACCATCCAGAACAGTTCTTCCAAGAGGTGGATATAATATTCAATTTGGTTTTTAGAAATGATTAAAACCTGCATATTATCTCAGGCTGAGTACTTTATGAATTATGGCAGTTAACTTCAATATAGAACATTCATATACATGACATTCATGTATTGTTTAAATAAACAGCCTGACATAACTGTTTCTGTTTTACTGCATATTGTCAGGTGCTATAACAAGGCTTGCAGGTCAAGTCTGCAGAGGATGCTTAAATATTCTGGCCCAATATATAAATTGTCCTTCAGCTTTATAGGCTGTTAAACGAGAAAAAGTCTTTTTTGACTTTGGTACCTGCAAAGGAATTCACCACTGCAGAAAAGAACTGTAATGAAGAGACAAACAAGTCTGAATGAAAGGGCTATGAAAGAGTATTTTGTGGTAGTTCATGAGAGTCATGGATATTCCCCTTGTGACCATTTAAAGTGAAAGACATTTATCAACAAGAGACAATATCCCTATGATCACTGATTTTCCTAAAATTCTGCTCAGCATGAATCTCTATGGCATGAGCACTATAAAAACCATCCAACAGAGCAGATTCTGTTTTAATCATCATTTCATCTTTTTCCTTGCCACGAGAGGGGAAGGCAAGTGCAATAGTAACATTTCTGGTTTGGAGTCAAATTTCACAACAATGATCTAAATGACAGATTTCATACTTACAGTAAAAAAAATGCATATTAGCAGAAATACCCATATTACTAATAATGCCAGCATGTCATGTAAAACAGCTGTTCCAGCTGTAACAGTACTCATAATATAGCATCAATTTACACTTACATCAGATAAATGAAAATAAAATGATCATACATTCAACATTCCATGTCATATACCATTGAGGAAAAATACTGACATTTGAAAAAATCACTGGATGTTCATAGTGCACATGTATAGAAGCTCATGCAGAACAAGAAAAAAAAAAGAAAATTTTGGTGGTGAAGACTTTGACTGCATGTGAATATCATCACAAATATCATCAAGCAGTTCCCAGTGCACACTGCTAAAGTCTAGATTAGTGGGGAACAATTTAATTCACATAGGCAACAATCCCAGTTTACTTTGATGCCTGTGGAGAAGGGGGCCTAAGCTCTCAAAGGTATGATACGGAAACCTGATATAGGTAATAGCGATTTTATCTATATTGCATTTGGTGCTAAGATGTGCTAAGCCAAGATGTTTTTGACAGCAGCTTTTGACTGTGTTTTGTTTACCACCAGAGAAATTCTATTTCTCTTTTGTTGGTTGGACTTTAGGGACTGTTTCATGACATTGATATTTGTAATGTGTATTAATACGCTTGCACTATGGATCTATTAATCATTCTGGCTTGTTACTGCTACAATAGCCTGCTGTTACATGAACATTTTGACTTAGCCCCAACACCTCTTTCCTCTGGCTTAAAGAATAATTTAATTAGTGGGTTGGGAGAGGTTGAGTGTCTGTTGGAATGTCCAAGATTTGCTGTTTGGCTTCCCATTTCTGTTCGGGGGATGAGGAAAAAGTCCCTAAATACTTAAACAGGATACTGTACAGTTTGTTTGGTAAAGCCATCAACTTGCTTACTTGTGAGTGATAATACTCTTCGTTTAACAGCCACAGTGTTGCTATAGGCAGGGATGGATGACTTAACAATCTTTTTTAACTTTTATATAAAAGGATGGCTGACAACTTACGAGTGTTCTTCTAACTTGCTCTGTCTGTTCCTTATATAGTAAGCACTGTTTGTCTCCACTGAGCAGGCTATTGTAATGCTACTAAAAAGCAGATGTAGCAGTAAGGGCCATCTCTGTTCTGTTCAATAATTACTAAATGAGCCTCAGGCACTTAAAGCACGATTGGTGTTTCCATGCGAATAGTCTCATTAGAACAGTGTGTAACACTTACTGTCCTTCTGGGGTAAAAGTAGGATGCTATCAATCTGCATTGGATGAGCAAAAAGCTCTATTCTTTGTGGTGCAAGAGACAGAAATATTCTCTTTTCTACACAAAACATTCTGTTCTACAGCTGCACATTCTTGATTCTTCCACACAGACCTGTACAAATGGTAGGTTTTTGCAATGAATAAAAACACTAAATTCAACAAAACCAATCATGTCAGCCATTTTTCCATCTCTATTGTGATCTAGCATGAAAAGTCAATTGAAAAACAAAAACAAAACACAACATAGAATCTAATAAATTTAAACTAGAATATAAGAATCTAGCCATACACTAAGATTATTGACATCATATGGTGAGACTTGTAACATATGCCAGGATTTCTGCTACAACATTATTGTAAGTAGACTCTTATAAAATATTAAGTAGTTATGCAAGAATATTTGCAAAGGTCAGACTTTCAAAGATTTAGGTTGCCATATTAATGCCATGTTTACAATAAATTGGAGTAAAAGTTAAATGCTAATGTGTGTAATTCATATCTTTCCTTCATCGAATATGCATTGTATTTAAGGGTTAATAAAACACATTAAAAAGCATTCCAATTCTTCTTCATGCTTTGGGTTAAGGCAGCAGTCCAGAACAATTATTAAAATGAAGAAGATTTGAGCATAGCAGCAAGTGATTAGAGCATGATTTTTACCATTACTAAAAGCCCCTTGTCAGTTATAAAGCTTAACCACTATTGTTAACAGTCTTAAGTAGCCTGGACTTTGGTCTCCAATTTTAGAAACTTTGGCCCTGCTTAGGTGACAGAATGTTGGAGGCTGTTCTGAGTGCCTGCACTTGGAGATGAGAAAGCTATTTATGAATGTTGATATTGCAAGCACACCTCTTCATTGGTTTGAGACAACTGTTGTTTATCAAATATATCACTGCTCTTGTACCTGATCATTTTGAAAGTAAAGCTGATATTTTTGTATATTTTACTTAGAGACACTCTGACCAAAACTAAAATACTACTACTAACAGTTACTACTGTAGTAGTTAGTGAGGACAAGCATTTGCAAGTGGACTTTAACAGGTTGTCAAGTAATCCAATCAGATAACAAACTTATTTAGATAAATGTTTTCATTATTTGCAATTAATCAGTAAAAATGTGGTCAAGCTTTCCTGTTAGTTAATTAGTTTCTAGATTTAATCTGTGCAGTATAAATTTGACATATGAGCTAACAAGCAAGGTAGTGAAAATGCCAGCATGCCAGAGTTACTGATTTTATGGTTCGCTGAAATACTACTGGCACTGCAGAAATGGAGCTCCTTAGACCAAATGTAGCCTGTAACTACTATCTATCTATTGATGACTTCAAAATGTAGGGTGTCTCTGTCAGTGGTGCAGATTGATTTAAAAGAGAAGATATTCTGAATAAATTGCATATTTTTGTAAACCATGCTGGTATTGCATTGCATCAGTGAAATTATGAATTCTGCTAAATTCACTGACACTAAGTAAATGTAGTACTATGCAGCAGAATTCTTTATAACAAACAACATACTGAATATACTATCATCATGCTCCTTTAAGAATTAGAATACAAGCTGTCTAATGTTTTGTAGCTGCAATATCTGGTTTATGTGTATCCTGCCACTGAAATTCAGATTGATATTGTTAAGAAATCAATCAATTTAGCAAGAATCATAAAGGTACAAAAAAATAGTTCTATTCTATGTTGATTGCTAGAACTTGTAACTTGAATACTGTAGCAAAGAATCAGTACACAGCTGATGCCATATGCTCTGTTGCATTCCCTGTTTGGGTAAAGGGTTGGGATCAAGGGCCTAATTAAAATAGTACACATAGTCTTGAATGTGAAAGTTAATAAATATACTGTCTATTTTTTTTTCTTGATATACTGAAATTGCTCCTTTGGTGCTCATTTTTCAACATGTTTCAGAAATTTTTCCTTTTGCTCCTTTAATAGTATTGCAGTAAATCTTACTCTGATTCCTATTTAACATGAGTCTGTGGGACTATATGTAACCCTATGATTAATAGCATTCAGCAAAGTTTATGAAAGGAACAATGTCTGTAATGTTTAACCAATGTTTTTTGCCTGCTCAAAACTTATGAAACAACAAAAAAAGGTTTATTTGCACACCTCAAATCTGAATTAAATTTGGCTACATTCATTCATGTTTTTAGGATCCAGAACTTATTTTAGAAATGTCAGGAATACATACAGGAAAATGCATTAATCCCATGGTATCCTACATTTCTTTTGAGTAAGATTAAAAGAATGTGATGCTCTGCAAGGTCCCATAGGTTACTTATTATGCTTTATTTAATACAATGTTTGGTTTTAGGTGGCATCGAAGTATGGCTTGTATAGCTTATATTTGCTAGTCTCTAGCATTTTTTACTCATCTGTTGAAGGACTACTATCATCACCAGCTATTGGAGAATGTAACGCTTAAGGAAATTGTTATAGAGAAATCACTGTATGCCTTTATGTTTACAGAATTTGGCAGAACCACTAACTTGAGTGCTGTGTAGTCTTTATTAAAATCATATTCACATGCTAAGACAGCTTTAAGAATTAATTCTAATTCAAGTTATTGATAAAGAGGCCTTTAGTCTTCCTTTGTAAACAACAAATGGGTCCGATCTGCAATGAAATCGTTGCATTCACTCTCGAGATGACAAGTAAGTTTATATACATTGATTTTTCAATGCTCTGTCTTTAAAAATGGCAAATTGACATAACATCAAATGACATGGAGTGGATCTGGATCCCCACAAAGTCCCCTGACTGTCCAGTTAAAAAAGCAATCCACCCCCATGGTGTGCCACTAATTCTAAGCTTCATGAACAACTCATATGTGGCTGACAATGTAGAATGCTGAGAGATCAAGGAGGATGAGGGCCAGGACTGTTTGACTAAAATTCAACTTTAAGCATCTACTGTATATAACAACCAGAAGAGCTGTTTTAAGATTGTAAGATTGTCTTGAGAAAAAATAAAAGGAAAGGAATTGAGCAAGGCAGGAATGTTGATCAAACAAATGTAGCTGAAATCTTCTGCAGTCAAAGTATATTGCTAAAAGGCAAATATTTTGGGCAGACTATTGGCAGATTTTGTTTATTTTCAATTTTCTATCTTGTTCAAATCTATATGTTCATTTATCTGGACTTTTATCTTATTATTGGAATTTGCCTAATTTTAGAGTAATTAATATGACTTGTCATTAATACTTTTATTTTTTGGCTTTGTATTTGACAAGACTGTAACAGGATCTATTGAAAAAGAAAAAAAACATTGATGATGTCCGAGATTTTCTTGGGGTGGTGTGCAGATGCTCGTGAAAAGAAAAAAGGGAACTATACTGTTGAATGGTCCAATTAGGTACATTAAAGAAAAGAAAATCTACAACATAACTTGTAGACATGACAGAGTGAAGATAAATTAAAAGCAGCAAAAAAACCCATCTTTCTTGTATGAATTTAGATATTAAAGAAAAAGAAGAAGGCCATGCCTGTCTTCATATGTTATGCATTGGGTTGCAGTATGTGCAGGTGTAGAGCTTCTGGGCAGACAGCCTTCCTAAACTATGAAATATGACATTCACATTTTTTACCAGAATTTCGGGGCCTTCAGCAAGCACGTCTGCTATGTAAATGACGTAGTGTGTACTGGGACACAGCAGCACCAGCAGCAGCAGCAGCAGCTGGATCTCATACAGTCCTGTTGCTGTTATGCTTAATGATTTGATTATTAAAAAGATATAAGTATATTTAAAATGATCAATTTCTGTGATGTGATTATAACTGTTTACATTCAACAGTAATACAGTGCATTTTTAATACTTCAAGATGTAATCAGGTGGCACTGTTATGCACCATGTGCAGAGTATGTCACATTTAGGCATTTTGTGACCCATTGTGAATGGGATATATACCATTGCTGATTATTTACCACATGTCTAGTAAAAAGATAGTATTGTATCCAGATTTCAGACAAAAAGTGTCTTTGTAAACGTGCATCTATGTGCCAGTTAAGATATGCATATGTGTGCATATGTCGGTGGCTCAGTGGGGAATGTAAGAATGGCCTAGGCCGGGAAGAGTGATGACAGACTGGCTCATGAATTTCATGTCCAACTGAGAATCTCATCCAGCTGAACCTTCGATCTAGCCAAGATACCAGGCCAAAGCAAACAGTGAAAAAACTTTCACACTTAGGACACACACATGCACACATTTCTGCTCTTGAATTTTCAGTCTCTATATTAACATAAAGTCTTTGCCTGGTGTCTTAAAAGTATCAAGCTTTGAACAACTTCTTTAAAATCTTAAACACTTACGCTATGGGCTTACAAACCAGCTTTGTTTCTTCATAAAGCAGTGATTCAAGCAAACAACCTAATTTACCTTAAGAAGAACATTGGTTATAGTCCTAATTCCATCCCTTTGATCACCTAGATTTCGTCACAGTTGCAATTTAAAATGAAGTCAGTGATTTTTACGGAAAATATTCCTGTGTGTGTGTGTGTGTGTGTGTGTGTGTGTGTGTGTGTGTGTGTGTGTCCATAATTTATTCAACAAAGGAGAGTTTTGTTTAAAAAATGGAAATTTTACTTTTTTCATTTGAACCAGCAAGATTTATTGATTGCAGATTAGGAAAATATATATATAAATATTATTTAACTAACACATTAATTTGCATGACTGTTGTGGAAAATCTGACAAGTTATATACATACCTGTTAAAAAGATGAAATGATCTCTCCATAGCTCTCTACTGACTGACTGTCCATACTTTTAATGTTCTCATAAACTGTTTGACATTACTCTTGTTTACTAAAAGTGAAATGCACTTGCACAATGAATGTATGGTGAATGGGATAATGGATTTCCCAGCATCCCTAGGTACACATGAGCATGATCCCTCAGCTCTTCTGCTCAGAGAATTGATGCCCCTGTTGTTGACATAAGTGAATATCGTTGCCATGGCAATGGACTTTGAGATATGACTACCATGCATCTCAGTTGGGGAGGCAATTAGTCCAAAGAAAAGCTCTGGGTCATGCAGAGGATGTTTTGGACATCCCTGTAGTTATTTTGTTCAGTGTCCAAGGTGATCATAAACCTTTAGAGCACTCGGCATGCACAAGTTATGCTAAAATCCCAACTGCTGAGTTTATTTTAACTCAACTCAAACAGCTGTTTATCTACATTACAACACTCTTACGTTTTTTGGACGGTTCAGATGTTGGCATGCATAAATGACATACAGGATACAGTGACCTGTATGTCACATTTTAGTTATTATGCGACCAGCATTTTAAACAGCCTTGTGATGATTTACAATATTTTCAGTAAATCAAAATGAATTAATGTCTTTCAATTATTCAAAGTTAACACAGAGTGTCTTTGTGTGCATTTGCATGCTAGTTAGAATGAGTGTATAAATGTGTGTGGCTCAGTAGGGTGTGTAAGAATGACCTAGACTTGGGTGAGTGATGACAGACTGCTTCATGATTTTCATTAATTATGTTCTAGCAATGTTGCTGTAAAACTTCAGTCAAAATTGGCAAATAGTGTTGGCAATTCTGAAAGTCTCAGTGCTTAATAGCCCTGAGTTTGAAGAATTCTGTATTTCTTGTATTTTATTTACTCTTTTTTTAAACGGAAAGTTTTTCTAATGATGTACTCCTTTGTGAACAGCTAATGGTAATTTGATGAATAGTGGAAACCACTTCACATTCACATTCTGTGTTTTGCTAGTTTGGCTCTCTGTTGTATTTTTTCAGGTTGATATGTAAGTACAGGGATTTTTATATGTAATTGCACCGAAATAAACACATATGACAATTCATCTTTGTTATGTTCTTTGGCTCTGTGAGAATGAGTAGACAGTAAGCAGACTTGGACAGCTCCTGAAATACTTTATTTTCCTCCACTTCACTCTACTCATTCTTAAATTCAAACACAAACACACATAAACACACATACACAAGGCTTTGTGTTTAGCTCTCTCTCTTTCTCTAATGTCTTCCTGCTACTTAAAACTTTGAACAATCATTAACCCAAATTTCACTCAGGTGGAATTGAATCCTTACCACCCACTTTTTTCAGTTATGCTCTCTATTCACACACCTGCACTTGACCACCTCCACTGTAACTGACTCTTTCCAAAATAAAGAGGAAACCCACCACAGCCATATGCAATCATGGCCTTTAGACCAGAACAAACTTAAATAGCTGAAGTGCCAAATACTAATGAGTGATCCAAATGCAGGCATCCTTCATGTGGTGAAGGACAGGTAAGACCTGCCCCAGCGGAAAATAACAGAGAGTGAGGTTTTCCTAATTTTTATATTTAATATACTCTTTCTCAATCATTCTGTACTACTCTGTAATACAAAGAGCTTGTGGCTGATGTACAGTATGGGATGCTCCTCTCCCATTACCATCTGGGCCAACACAGACCCCACATCTCTGCTTGATGTATCCACCTGTAAAACAAAAAGGAAAGAGAAATCAGGGACCTAGAAAACCTTCTCTACAAAGTTCAGCTTTTACTTAAGTGAAAGCCTGCTGGCCCCCCATTCTCTGGACCAGATCTTATTTTCCAATTCTGACTAGTGACATCCGAATAACTAGGCACGAACCTACAATAAAAGCCCACAAGCCCCAGAAATCTCCTTTTTGGTCTTGGATCTCAGGAGGCTGCAGTTCTGCTGTGTAATCAATTTGGGGACTCAACTGCCCATGATTCTAGGTTTCTGTGGGTTTGCTGTGAGTCCTACATGTCTTTGCAATCTCAGGACAGCCCTCATATGCTGAATGTGATTCTGCAAATCCTTACTGAAAATAATAATAATAATATCTAAACAGGCAGTAGTGTATACAGGGTGCAGGCAGAAGATTATGTCTATGAGTTGCTGGACAATTGCTGGGGCCCCTAACACACAAAAAAAAAACAGGGTCACAAATTGGTATAACCCAAGTGGAGTAAAAAACAGAAGCTATTTTTCACATGAGAGTTGAGTGGTTCTTTCAATATCCTTTTATCAAATGCACTGTTAAATCAAAGCAAGCCACAGCTTACCAGTCGTGCAGTTAATCACTAAGCATGCAAGGCATCCTATCTAAAGTCCATACAAAATTAATTGCTTTAGACACTATGACCACTGGACTGGACCAACCTGGACTTGAAAATCCTCACACTGACCATGGCCTTGAGCTCTTTCTCTTGAGCTCATGGCCTTAAACTCTTTCATGGCCTTAAGATTCTCTCCCTTTCAGTTCCTATGACAGGCTATAAATCTAACTTTAACATGAAAAAGCAATCAATGAAGATTTTTAATACGTGGAAAAAAATGCACGTATTATTTAATGCACATATGCACGTATTATTAAGTACTGTTTATTTATGTGGGAGGATCCCTAAACACCATGCTCACATTTTAAGATTGTCACACATTTACATACATTGGCACATATTGCAAATATTGTAGATTTCACTAAAACAATAGAGGATGAAAGCCTACACTTCTGTAACAGCTCAGAACATCTCTCTCTCTCACACACACATTTTGCAATATAAATATATAAGTGCTAAATGCCCTCAATGAAGTGATATTTGGATGAGTGATTTTTGATTGTGCCAAAATACATTGAATTTAGTCCAACATCTGAGGAGTTTTAATGTTGTAAATTCTTCACGGATAACCATTAAAATGCAGCAGTTTCACCAGAAGTAAGATGACTGAAGAATCAGGAGACCATGAGTCAGGGTCAAAATGATAGTGCACAGAGACATCCTGCACACTCTATAGTCTAAAAATGAGTTGGACGAAGACACCTTATTTCACTGACGTGTGTACAAAAGACACTTGGCTAAGATAAGAGCAATACATAATATATAACCTATTTTCAACAGAAAGCAATTATGCCAAAAGTAAAACAAAATTGAATTCCCTCTTGTGCCATTTTATATGTCATCCACACTTCTCTGTCACTTTTTCTTTCCCTTTTCACTATATTCCATCTGTGAGTAGTTCTTGCTATATTTATTGCCTGCTGATGCTGTCTTCAATTTTCTGCTTATGAAGTCTCTGCTTAGTTTTGTGTACTTTCTGAAGGACAGACAGTGTTGAAGTTCTTCACTCTTTACAATAAGAGAGACAGTGAAAGAGAGAGAGAGAGAGAGAGAGAGAGAGAGAGAGAGAGAGAGAGAGAGAGAGAGAGAGAGAGAGACTCACTGGACCATTCAAGTTGTATCTTATAGCAACATATCCTGAAAGTTTTAGCATGAAACAAGAGATGTTCTGTTTAGTAAGCTTTGTGCCATACATTAAGAAAATTCAGTTTCAACCCATTATGAACAGTGTTTGCCTACTAGCACTGTTTGTTTGCAGCCTGCAATCTTTACAAACATGTTCTACAGTACCAAAAAAGGAAAGATGTAAGTATAATAAATGTGTAATATAATAATAATAATGCTGGGTACCATTATTACATCTGACGATAAAAATGGGAGATGACAGGATTGCCAGGTTGGCCTAGTTTAAAGAATACAAGCCCAAAATACTATCGGCTAGAGGCCACAAGGGTCTTGTTTTTTAGATAATTAGAATAAATTCTAATAAAGTATGAACGCAGACATTGTGTCTATAATGTGCATAATGATTTCTATTTTAAGATGTTGCAAAGAGATGGGGAAAGGGGGTTCTAGAGTGTGTAATGTCTGTGTAATGTTTGCATATTATAAAAGATCACCTTGTTTCCCATGCACAAGAGAAAAGAAGAAAAAAGAGAAGAAAAAGTCTCCTTTTTCCCATTGTCAAATTTTTGGGGCTAGTTACGGGCCTTTTCGTGGTTTCGGATATGAAGTTAGGTTGGAAATCTTGCTGATTCCTGACAACCTCAGTTAATGATATTACTTCAGACATAGTTGAACAAAGGTACATCTGAATTCACTCAAAATTTGCTGCTAGACTGAAGGCTGAATCACACTGAGTTTGTGTCAACTCTCATCTGTCTTTTATGAGGTAAAATTTTATTGTCATATAGTAGCCTAGATCAGTGGTCTCCAACTTTTTTTGCGCCACGGACCGGATTAATGTCGGACAATATTTTCACGGACTGACCTTTAAGGTGTGGAGGATAAATACAACAAAATAAAATTATACAACCAGCATAAAACTGGTATTTTCTAAATATAATAATAAATGTGAATCCACTATGTTGTTTTTTTGTTCATTTTGCTCGCTTGGGGGTTTCATTTTAGTAATGCATTATGTGTTACTGGCTGGAGCAGCCCGTTTAAGAAGGTAGCAGATGGAGATAAGACATGTGACCGAGGCAACCATCTTGACATGCATCAAGAGTGAGTCATAGACAGATGTGGTGGAGAGAATCCGGTAATTTTCCATTAATAATAAAAAAAATCTTTCAGAATCAGATAATAGATAAAACGGAAATAATGTAAGTTAGACCACTGGCCTAGTTAGTAGCAAGACTGCACTAATCAACAGCATGAACAGAATCTTTTGGAGGTGGGAGAAAACTAAAAACCCTAAATGACCCTGCTACACCATCTTCTTTCTGTCTTCTGATAGCTGAATATATGAAGATGAAAATATGAAATTCAATCCAAAAGATTGTTTTAAAATCTGGGAAGCATATCATTAATCAACACATGTTTCTGACAGAAGAAATTCATGAGAGTTTAGTCAGCTACAGAAGAAGCCGGTGAGGAAAATTTTGCTCTTCAGATATAGCTTGGACAAGAGAGTGTGAAAGTGTCACCCAACACTCAGCTGATGTGAAAGTTAAATCAACATTGCTTCTCCTGATAATGGATTCTAATGTGTGGAGAAACATTTCACAGAACATGCGGGAAATAATTGAACAAGGTCTGTTCATGGTTGTGTCTATATACTGAGTATAATCCCTCTTTTCACAAGTAGTAGATCATAAGAAAAAGCTTTTTGAATGCCATCTACTCAACTGTGGATTTCACTGTAATATATCATCAGGGTACAAGAACACACAATGTAATTTGTTTAAACTGCTACATAGCCTTACATTCACCAAAGCCATTCATATTTATTATTTACATAATCTCTCATATAGGGTATATGGTTAAAACCTTTTGGGCTTTTACAATTTTTGGTTTGATATCTCTATTAAAATACTCTAATTAGGAAAATTTATGGATCCTTATCTATAAAAGAATTATTTTTAATTAATAGTTTTTTATGTCCTACATGCGATGTCCATCTAATAAACTCATTTCTAATCCTGTCCATCCTCGTCACTGAAAATCTCAACATTTTCAGCTCTGCTACCTCCAGCTCCGCCTCCTGTCTTTTACTCAATGCCACTGTCTCTAAACCATACAACATCGCAGGTCTCACCAAAGTCCTATAAACTTTCTCTTTCACTCTTGCAGACACCCTTCTATCACAAATCACTCCTGCCACTCTTCTCCACCCACTCCACCCTGCCTGCACTCTTTTCTTCACTTCTCTAACACACTCTCTATTACTTTGCACTGCTGACCCCAGGTACCTGAACTCCTCCACCTTTTCCACCTCTTCTCCCTGCAATCACATAACAACAATACATTTTTAACAGCACTAATTTCATTACAGCACGATTAATGCAGCACACATTTCTGTATATATAAATATACTGTATATATAAATATAAAATAATTATAATCGTTAATAAGTAAACATGTTTTACTGATGCGCCTCAAGTCTCAGATGAGCACCAAAATCTCTCATGATGCACACAATTTAGCCTCTGTAGTCGACAAATGCGCAGGCATATTTTCGTGGCATTTTTTGCTCATAACACCGAAACGATATCCCATTGTTCTCAGGAGTTAATGTTTAGCAATTGATTCAATAAAACGGGACAAGAGTAACCATGACTAACTATACATTATTCTAAAGGTGTAAGCCTCAAGCAGTGATTTCAGATCACTGTTTTTCAATGGAAAACGTATAACGGATGTATTTGCTGAATTTGTTGTAAATTACACATTTATTGTTTATTAGTAAAAGATAAGGCTCCACTGAACAACAAGCCGTAAAGCATTTTTGCTCCAACCAAACAACAGTATTGTAATTTAGATGGTTATTCTTTTGTTTATGTCACAGAACTTCGGATGGTGTTTGTGTGTATCTGTTTTCCGAATAACTATGGCTCAAACGCCATTTTGCTGGTAAAAAAAAATATATATATATATATATATATATATATATATATATATATATATATATATATATATATATATATTTCTTTTTTTTTTGAAAAAGTAAAAGAGGCGGAATCTCGGGCTCGAGCCTCCTCTCTATAGGCAGATGTCATGATGTTTTTATTATGCGTCACCTATCATTTCAAACCTTTTATTTCCAGTCAGTAGCATTATTGAAACAAAATGATTGATGGAAAATGTAGCCAATGAGTACAGGATTCTAACGATATATGGGAGGATTTTATTCCCCACGTGTGTTAGTCTTTACAAACTCTTACTGGTTGAAGCAGCACACGCGTGCACAAACCAGGAAGTGAATGCCGGTCTCAGTTCGGCACAAACAGTTTGTTTCCAGCTCGTGCTAACTGGAATTTGTTAAAAAAAAAAAAAAAAAAACAAGGGAAAAAATGGACAGTAAAAAAAATTGCTGAGATTTGCACAAAGCAGCGATGTTGAAAATATTCTTGGGGGCGGAGTAACAACATATACTTGGAGATCTGAATGGATATGTTATTTTACATCTGTAAGTTATAATATGTCTTCCTTTACAGTTTTATACGATTTTATAGGTTTAATTGCCTGTTTGTTTGTTTTTTTAAGAGAAATGCTTGAAAAGTAAGTGTGTGTGTGTATAGTTGGGATTGGAATGGCCAGACATCAATATGAATGGTCATGACTGTAGAACAATAGCTTGTCTGGCTACCTGGCCATCAATATGAATGCCAAATCAATATCAATAGCCCCAAACATGTATAACAAAAGCCTTTAATGGTCAGCCATTCATTTATATGCAGACTGTATGAATAGTATGAATGGCTACCTGAGTTTAGCAGGTGGCTCTCAAACAGGAGGAGGGAGAAAAGGATCAGACATAGTCTCAGATAAATGTTTGTAGGAATCTCATTTGTTATGAGAATCTTCATAAATTTAAACTCATGAGACATGTGGCTTTCTACCCAGTACTTTTCTGGATTACTACATTACTGATTTCATGTATTTAGTATTAAAATGTGAAAAGTATTAATTTAAGGTTCATTTAGAACAGATAAAAATGTGTGAATATGTTGCGATTAATCACGAGTTAACTCATGCCATTCATGCAATTAATCACGACTAAATATTGCAATTGATTGCCAGCCCTAATATTGATATGACATGAGGTCCAGTGACCAGCGTGACACTAAAACAGGTTGTAGTGCAGCCCAAACTTCTTTACTTTAACTTAAGTAAAAAAAGTATAGTTCAGCACTTAAACTTTTACCAGAGTATTCTAAAACATGAGTATCTGTACTTCTACTTAAGTTAAGATGTGTGTACTTTTGCTACCTCTTTGTTTGAGTGAGTGAGTGAGTAAATGAGTAGAAGAGAAAATGAATAAAACATTTAATGAGTGAATAAATGAGTGAGTGAGTGACTTGCTACTGCTGGGAACCTGAGCAAAGCCCTTAACCCCATAGCTGCTCAGTTGTGGGAATGAAATAAATGTAACCCACAAAACAAACTTAATTTGGCCCAGTGATGGACCACACAACCCACTGCAATAATATGACATTTTAAAAGAGAAGAAATATGTGTGAAAATCAGCCTTAACATGAGAAGGTTTAGAGAAAATATGAAATAAGTTTAATGTATTACAGATTACAATGGGTTTTATAATGAAATTAACATTGATTTTCTATATAAAATTACCATCATTCATAATTAAAATGATTTGTTTGATGAAACCTTGTTGATAGAGTGCAATAAACCCATGTTACAAACAAGAATAGGGGAAACAGCTGTGTGTATGAAAATATTATCACCTTGCTTTCTGAACTCGGAAAAGACTGGCCACACATATGTGGCCTCTATATTTTACATCAGCACCAAATAATACATTTAACAACTGGCCCATATCTTGTTTGACACCTTAAAGATGATTCCATCTCCACCATATTCGGCCATTGGGCCATGGACCATGTTCGGTTCACATGCCTCATGCCAGTGCAGACTGAATGTTTGCAGAATGTATGCTGACTTCATGCCAAATCAGGGCCAGAGGTCTACACCTGGGAAGTATATCTGAATAAGGGCATCTGCTAAATACTCGAGATTTGTGTGAGTGAGTGATTAAGCGAATAATAGAGTGAGCGAGTGAATAAGAAAGTAACAGAGTTAGTAAATGAGTAAGTGAGTGAGAGTAAATGAGTAGGACTGCATGAAAGTGAGTGAATAAGAGAATGAATGCCAGAAAAAGGTGATTCAATAAGTGAGTGAATGAGCTGCAAAGCCTAAAGCCATGTTTTGGATATAAAAGGTTTAATCAAATCTAAAAAAGAGCACAAAGAGGATTAAAATTCTCTCACTTTATGCAATATAATAGTGTTTTCGAGAGGAGAGAGAAACGTCCTATGTGGCATCATGGAGAGAAAAGCTTTAATGTACAGAGTATTAAAATTCCTGCTCCATATTCTGGGCCAGACATTGGTATGAAAAGGGGATTCTTCTGGAACAAGTAGATGCTACTTAAACATAAGCAAGTCCTCAAATACTGCCACTTCTGAGTGATGCTAAATACAAGGTTCTGTATGCACATTGACTACTCTATAGTGTATATACACTTACTCTAATATAGACTGCAGTGAGTGGTATTATTTGTGGAATGTTTATAAGGGCTGTTGTTTCACAGGTGGAATTATGCAGTTATTATGAGTAATAAGGTATATATTAAATAAAGGTAACAGATTAGCAAATGCTACAACTTTCCAAAAGAGAAAATCTGTATAGTTTACCATTCTCATGTAATTATGAAATGTAATTTAATTACCCATGATACATCAACTGGGTGGAAAATGCACATGCAATGAAAAATGCACATGTAGCTGCAGTAAACTAAGCCACAAGAACATTAAATAATATATAGGTAAATTGTCAAGTTGACAACATTGCCATCTTTATCTTTTTTACTAAATGACCTGAGGTCATCATGTCAAGGTGAGAAGTGTACAGGCCATTCATCTGACTCAAAACGTCAGAACGTATTTTAATCAATACATGAGATTTATTAACTCGGATACAGTAAAGATGCAGGACCTGGGACATGATTGCAGGCTCTAAATGTCAACAAGGCACAAAACTGCTTTGACATGACTTTGCATTGTAAACACATGCAGCTATGTAAAGACTGCGCTTATCTCCCACTTACTACAGGGAGAGATAAATTCCACTCAAAGGCTGTGGTCTTGACAGGAAACCAATAAAGCCAGCTTTCTGGTGAATAAGTCGATTATTACTGCTTGCCCCTCCCTTGGAGCCTCTTAACCGAGTTGACAGACTCGAGCTCTTCAGAGGTGGGTTGGTTTGTAGGAATCTGTCTTCTCCTCTCAGTGGTCCTCTTCCTGAGTCAACAAACAGTACCTCTGAACCCTGAGCCCTGTCCAAGCAAGAGAAACACAGAAATACAGTGGATAAGAGGAATTACTTCTTCTTTTTTTGTGCATGTATGCTTACTTCTGTATGTATATCTAAGTCTGTTTTTACAGCCTTGAGTTCAGCGCTTTTCTCCCTGCATGCAAAAACGTTTGCCAAACCCTGGTGTCCAATAAACTCGTAGCCTATCCGTTCATTCTCTTGCATAGACATAAGAGTGTTTTATAACAGTAGCCTCAGGAATCTTTTTAGACTGCAAAGGTAGCTTGGAAAAACATCTTGGCCCGATATGCATTTCTACATATTTTCTCTATTAGCCAATATTTCATAGGGTGTGCTCTATGAAATGGCCTTCAATCATTTCACTGAAACGACTGACATATGTAATTTTATATTTTAACTCATAGATACTTGTGCAGTGTGTGGGTGTGTTAAAAAGCATATTCTGATCAATTGGATTAGTCTTTGTGGCATGATGAAATGGCAGACACACACACACACGCACACAGATACACACACACATGCGGATTGAGCATACATCAAAAGTTGCATACTATATTATAGGAACTGCATAGAGCTCCTAAATCCTGTATTAACCGAGGGGTATTTAGTGGTGATGGACAGCTGCTTGCAAAAGAAAAGGGGAGGCCAAGAGTATTAAACTAGCCTGCCAAGTCTGAACCAACCGGCTAGAGGACATAACTTACACAGTGTGAAATTGATAGAAGTGCACTCAAAGCTCAGCCCAGAACATTTTTCGGAAAAACTTTTCTTCCACAATTCCCATGTGTGGAATTTAGATCCAGAACCATGTAGAGATAGAGAGTAACTTTATTAAATATGACAGCACTATAAAATGTGTTAGTTTATAGACGCATAGAAACGATTATGTTATAAGGAACTTTGTTTTGCTTATGCAGATCATTTCAACAATTCAAGCTTTTCAATTCAATTCTGTATTGTGTGTGTGTGTGTGTGTGTGTGTGTGTGTGTGTGTGTGTGTGTGTGTGTGTGTGTGTGAGAGCGTCCACTATAACCTGTCCAAAGACCACACACATTTTAGAAAGGTCATTCGACCCATGTACAAAGATCATTCTGATTCTGTGAGTCTGAGCAGACTCTGCTAAATCATGAACTCAAAGCTACCCAGCCTGAGCTATCCTGAACTGTGTCTCTCTGAGTTCTTGTTTTTGTGTTTATGTTTTTATATTTGCTTTGGCTGAAGGAACTTTAAAAAAAAAATCTAATGAAAAGGAGACCCACAGAATTAAATCTTGGTGCAACTGTTCTGTGTGTGTGTGTGTCCGTAGAAGGTGACTGCATGAGTGGACACACATTCTCTGAGGTGTAGTCAGTTTTCACAGGAAGCAGTAGATTTGTTTACACTTCATTTTGCATATATATATATATATATATATATATATATATATATATATATATATATATATATATCTGTTAGAGATCTCTGTGAAAAGATGAACTCAGCTGCACTTTTAAATCTTTTCAAGCTTCTGCACATCCATTCTGTCCAGGAGCCAGCAGGCACAAGTGAGCTATACACTCACACGCTGCTCAGACCCGCTGGCCCACACACACACACACACACACACACACACACACACACACACACACACACACACATGTGCATACATGAACACACACGCACACACACATACAAGTAAAATCTATTATTTATTCTTCCATTTATAATAAATCTATGAATTGTATTTTTGTGTACACTATTATGTTTACATTTTTATACAGACTATTAGACTTTTTCTGGCTAAACAGCCAAAATAATTCTAACTTTGGTAGCTATAAATGGTAGAAATTAAATTGGACACCATCACACCATCCATGCATTATGAGGTCAAAATCATGTTTATGTACAGGAGGTCTATACACTGCTATTGTATTTAATAGCAGTGTAATGAATGCAGATTTGATTACTCTTTTAGTTTGAGGGCATTAATTCATTTGTGCAAAATTCATTTGACTTACATGCAGGTTTTTTACATTAAAAGGAGTTTATTTAAAATGATGCTTCATAATAGATCTGAATGAAAACAGACCACTAAAACATCGGCTGGTGATGTTGAATTCCATGCACATATAAGAAGTTGATACAGTAAATTCAAATCTGCAGGTGGAAAATTGAAAAAACATATCATATATATCGATAGAAAAAAATGTCGGTGCCTCTTTGACAGCATATGAAAAAGGTAAAAATTTGAAAAAGCATTCTATATTTTTTCAGTGCAGTAAATATCATACTGCATGTGCCTGCATAAATGTATCAGAGTAAATTCAATTCAGTTCAAGTGGCACAGCGGGTAGTGCTGCTGCCTCACAGCTTCAGGATCTCTGGTTTCATCTTGCACAAGAGCTACTATCTGTGTGAAGTTTCATATATTGTCTGTGTGGGTTTTTTGGTTACCCCCCCAAGACCATGTAAATAGGTGGATTGTCTATGCTAAGTTCCCCCTAGGTATGAATGTGTGTATGATATGGTGCTCTATGGACTGATATCTCTGTTACTTTGACTTAACAGTGTAGGAATGATTCTAGTCTATATATATTTCTCTTTTACACTCTTCTGTATCTGCAAAGAGTGCCTTTCTCTTTGTATATATTGTCAGTTTGGTGGTTAAGGAAAGAGTTCTAGAAAGACAGAGTAGACAATTTATTGTAGTAACAGCTTACCAAGTAAAACAGGGGAAAATATTTCAGGCATTGTGATGCTAGGGAATCAGATTAGATTAGACATTTGATTTATGGTGGCTGAAAGGCCAGAGGCTACAGCAGCTTTGTGAGGTCTTGGAATATTTATACTAATTGTATGAAGTGTCCTAGGCAGCACAGTCTTATCCACCTAAGAAAAGTACTGTACTTTAATGATTATGTATTAAATAGGGCAGAAATGGTGAATGTATTTAATTATGAACATTCATTTTTCAAATATTTCAGCCATTTTTGCTGACCACAGCATTCATTTATTGATTTTATCTCTTGATCTTTTATTTTGTTAGAAGATGATGACTGGAATGCTCCCTCTTCCTGGCATGACTGCAATCACTCTACATCCCTTGAGGTAAAGACATTCCTAAGCATTTCAGACTCATTCCTTATCCCAGATAACACTGTGGTGTGGAGTTGCTGACTCTGCTGCCTCGCCCAGTCCAGACAAACTCTCCAAATACTGAAGGGCAGGGGGCAATCACCCCTGAGCTTATGTGGCTGAAATGCTATTGGAAATTGTGGAAATTTGGTCATTATGCTGGAATTCATTTCAGCTATTTCATGCTGCATGATTCCAGGAAATGGCAGCATGACTCCAACTCAGCAGGTGTTTGCCAAGTTGTGGGCAGTTGCAATGGAAAAAAAAAAATTGTTCATCCATTCGTGATAAGATGATCATGAGGCTAAAGGATAATTTAAAAAATCTTTAACAATTGAGCACTGTTAACAAGTCTTTAACAATCAATAATGGCATGCCATACATTGCAAACATATTTAACAGTGAATAACATGTATGTCTAAATTTGGGCTTGATATCCATCCACAGCGTTTGATCTGCTACACAGAGGTGTTTAAATGAGCCTTAATTCATTTAACTGTCATGTAAAATTTAAGTGCTGACAGCAGCACTTTAAGAAGATAACCAGACCATCTGCACCTGGCTCCTGACTGGTACTGAGTGTCTGAGACAAAGTGCTATCGCTGTGGCAGTATATTAGGTGTTCATTAAAATGTCGGAGCATGCAAACTTGCCTGTGTCCTTGTGCCCTGCCAGGTCTGTCTGCTATCGCTCCTTGGCCACAAATAAGACTCCAGTAATCCTTTTATAACAGAGTATAAATCTTCTGTGTCATCCATACCTTATTGTTATGGCTGTTTACTCAGTGCATACTATATAGAATTATAAGTTGTGTATATATATATATATATATATATATATATATATATATATATATATATATATATATATATATATATATATACAACCCCAATTCCCAAAAAGTTGGGATGTTTAAAATGTAAATAAAAACAGAATTAAATTATTTCAAATTTCACAAATCTATATTTTATTTGCTATAAAACATTTAAAATTGTAAGGAAAAAAGTAAAGTTATATTCAATGTGATATCCACAACATGGCTCAAAAAAGGTGTGACAGGGCAAACTTTACCACAGTGTAGCATCCTCTCTTCTTTTAACAACAGTCTGTATACATCTGGGAACTAAGGAGACCAGTTGCTGGAGTTTTGGTAAAGGAATGTTGTCCCAATTGAATCTGATAAAGGATTTCAACTTCTCAAGAGTCCTGGGTCTTCTTTGATGTATTTTTCTTTTTGGCCCAGAGAAGATGGTGGCATTTCTCTATAATGTCCACATATGCATTGTCTGAGCCCATGCAATGATTTCCATTACAGAATCATCCCTGTTTCTAATGTATTGCTGTATACACATTTTTTTATAGATTGGTGAACCTCTGTCCATCTTTACATCTAAGAGATTTTACCTCTCTGAGACATTGGGAAGATATAGGAATATTTTTGTACCAAGTCATGTAATTAGAAAAATTGGAAAATATTCCTCCAGCTGATTTAGTTTCAACAAACAAGTTTGTAACAACCCCTCACAAATGTTGTAGCCACCAAATTCAAAATTACCTTATTTTCTCCTTAAAATGTTAAATTTCCTTAGTTTAAACATTTGATATGTTTTCTATGTTTATTGTGAAAAGAATGTGGGTTTATGAGATGTGCAATTCATTCCGTTTTTATTACACATTTAGCATACTTTCCTAAGCCTTTTGAAATTGGGGAAGTACAATTTCCAATGTACAACTGCATGGACAAATTACTGTAAGGTTTCATGTACAGATTAGTTAACAATGGAGCACCAGAATGTGAAGTTTAATGAAAGATTTCCTGTACTATATATCACAATGGAGGATGCTATCAAGGGTACAAAACTTTGGTTTTCCGTCACTGAAAATGTTTGCAGATGACATTGCACAGTGCTATCTAATTGAATAAGAACTATATTATGCCTTGTTCACTGTGCATTTCTTTGTGTGGTCTTCATCTGCTTAATCAGCAGAATTATTTTAGAATCTCCAAGAGCATATCTAAAAAATGGTAGCACTCTGCATAATTATTGGTTAGTATGGAAACTATATGAACAAAGTGTTTATCTCTGAGCAATGAAAAAAAAGCATTATGTGTTGCTGAGTCATCTTTTAACCTTTAGCCTACATCTGGACATGTTTATATTCAGAGAAAGCCAATGGATGCCATCAACCCACAAAGTCTGTTGCTTACTGTTAAATATGGTGTTTGTTCTGTAATAGTATATGCAGCTATTTTGTGTAAATCATTAAATCCTATGATTGCATAGCATGGCTGTGCAATGGTAAAAATATGAGCACCAGGTGCTGCATATAGTGCACATACTGTATCCTGAACATGCTATATTCTGCGATGAATATTCAACTGTTTAAAACATGCAAAAGAATATCCTAATTATTTGTTCATTGATAATAACATGTACAATATGTTAATATAGTAATGTTTTTCAAATTCACAATAATTGTATACTCACAGTCTCACATTCCTCCTCCTTTGTATTTACATACATACATTTTCATATAGGTTTCTTCGTTTCATCATAAATCATAATAGTTTATGAATATGCCAAATATGCCATATTTTTTACAAATAATCAGCCAAACAAACCTGAATAAAGCCCCCAAAAAATATGAAAGGCAAATACCCATTATAGGGGTCTATAAATGCAGAAAGTGTGTACATATTCAATATATTTGAACTGTTAGCACAATATGTCATTTGTCTTCAAGCTTTGGAGTACATGAGACATAGATTTTAATGAATGCACTTTTTAAGTGGAGCAAAAAACAGTTCTTTGTCTGTACTGGAAAGTTGAGTACTCCAGCACACCCACGATGTAATGAAGGCACTCTGTATAGTAATTAGTGCACATGTGCCCTTTACTCTCAGAACCTTCCATGTGGCCGAGAGCCTTCCTCCCTGTGGCCTGAGCTCACTCGGCCTGTCTAAACAAATACCTCATCCCAAGGACCGGCACAGAGCTGCACAATAACAGGTCTGAAGTCAGGTCTGCTCCCCATAACATGCACATCCGACATCCATATACTGCTGCTGCTGTTGGGACCACTGGATAATCAAATCACATCTGGTCACAATGTTTTCTTTTATCCTTCTTTTACTATAAACTATATGAAGAATACAGAGAACTGACCAGCAACAATGAACTATAATTCACTATCCAAACTTACATTCATGATTTATATAGCTTCTATGCATTATGTAAAGTTAATAAACACAATTCTTGTACACCTGTACAAATTACACTGGATAAACAAAGATTCTCTATTTTTACACAGACCTATTTTAC
The DNA here is from genome assembly GCF_014805685.1 of Silurus meridionalis. NCBI lineage: Eukaryota > Metazoa > Chordata > Actinopteri > Siluriformes > Siluridae > Silurus > Silurus meridionalis. The sequence goes on from NC_060885.1 coordinate 17,846,250, forward strand.
AGTCCATGCCAGTTCAAGGACTCCTTGGATATTTGGATCTAACTGTATGCTCTAAAATGCAATTTAGTAAATGAATTTACCTATTAAATATATATATTTTTATTTTTTTTTATATCACATTGCAGTATCATGGTTTTTATTTTATTTTAAACCACCTAGAATTATCAAGATTTATCTAAGCTGAAATTTATGTACTGGCTGAGTTGCCAGGTTTTCCCAGCTCGGTATAATATCAGAGGTTTTTGCAGTAAATCAGGTAAATGAGGATATCTACACATGACCCTAGACAACAACTAAGGTGTAAAGATACTCACAATATGCTGAAATAAAGATCTAGTCATGTATGATTATCTTACGGTATGGTTGTCATTAAGCAGTAATATAGCAGAGAAAAAAATAGATATTAAGAAATAGAAAACCAAACTAAGTGAAGTGGAGTGATTACTTGTTGTGCCACTTTAATTCACCTCAAATCTGCTTGTGTGCCAGCAAAATTTACACTTATTATCTTTATTACAATGTTATAATGTTGTAACATTACAACGATAATCTATCTATTAACAAACCTGACAACAACATTCTGTACACTGGTTTTCCTCCACTTCTTAATACAGTCATAATGTGTATTACAGCTTATTATTTGCAGAAACACATTTCAAAACAGCCTAATAATTTAAATAGACAATGCTGTGTGTTACATCGAGACAGCTGATTTTAGCTCAGCTGATATTAGCATTAGAAATTCTGTCTATTTTGTGGCTAAAACACACACACACACACACACACACACACACACACACACAAAATCTTGTCGACCATTTATTCTCTCCACACACAGTCTGAATAATCTTTGCTGTCTTTGCACAGTTCCGATGGAGTTTTGACTCAGCATGGGGGTTGGGCAAATGGCTGAGTGCGGCATTATTTCAGATCTTTCAGCTGTGGCTCCCACCACTGCTCTCGCCAATTCCTGTGGCACTTAAACTGTGTTACATGCTTTCTAGCACACGGTTTACACACTGAGGCATGCTGGAATTTAAGATAAGGGCTTAAACCCTTTTGACTACTTTGAGTGAATGATCAATTGGCTTGTAGAGGGTTCACGGCACATGGAAATCTATTTAGATCTCTAAATTTCCTCTTGTATGAACATATATAATGTAAAACAAATAGATAGAGAAAAGGGAAGGATCAAGTTTCCAGTTCCTAATAAACTGAGGGGCAAAAAAGATCAGAATGCAACTTAAAGTGCAACTGATTAGAAATCATTTTAATCTGTGTTTAAATCAAATAAATCAGACTCATATTGACATTGTTAAATGTTCAGTGTAAGTAACATTCTTATATATTCATATAAACATTGTCATTATATATATGTAAATATAAATTAATAAATAACTTAAAAAAATGTGTGTGTGTGTGTGTGTATATATATATAATTTATTTTTTTACCCTCTTTCTCCCCAGAGAAATCTGTGGCAAGGAGTGTGGCCTGTGTGTTATTCCACCACAACCACATTCTGCTTCTTCAGCTTACTAGGCCATGACTGAATAGTGTTTACTATGCCCACTTCACTATAAGGGTTTCTGTGGGTGCACACTAATCATTCTTGACTATGACTTGGCAGGTGATAACCTTTGGGTGACACTTTGGAATGGATGGATGTGTTTGGGTGTTGATATGATATAAATAAAAAAATGAGAGGGAGATATTATGGCAGTGATGGAGCGTTTAATGAAAAGCCATGAATCATGAAGCCTGCACCTCCCATGGCATGGAATTGCTTGGCAGCTGAAACAGAGTATGGGCCAGCACTTCCTCCAACACCAACTCCCAAAACCCCCCATGTTTCAGACAACTTCACATTGTAATCAATGAAACCTCACCTTTACAGAAAAACATGCTGGCTTTAACCTTAGGCCAATGTGCATGACAAAATCTTTCACCATTCATGCCATTTCCCATCTTCAGCTTTCCATTTCCATGCCTATAAATATATCAGATTTCTGTTCACAGCTATCAGGCATGGATTTTAATATGGCCTCCTGCTTTTGTAGTTCATCCTCCTCGTTACTATTGTAAAGACTGATATCTGCATCACTGTCAGCTCAAATTAGTCTGTCCATTTTGCACTGATGTCTCTCATCAAGCAAGTAATTCTGCATGAACTTGTGCACCATTATATGTACAATTGAAAAATCTTGATGCATTTACAGTACAAAAACATTCTGGGTAACATCATCGCAGCAGACCTTAAACTTATCTTAGTATCCCCGAAGATACAGGCATTACAGGTAGTACATATATGTTGTTTTAAAGAACTTGCACCCTATTATGGCATAAATCAAATAAAGTAATGTTAAATGTGCTACTAATGACATCAAGGCAATTTGGAAAAAGTTAAAAAATCAAAATGACCCGACTGTAATACGATATTACATCCTGTGCTCTGGACCCTTGGGTTAGAATATCAGCATCAGCGATTTATCAACTTTAGTACCGTAACTTCACCGTAAAAAAATGGATAAGTCGATCCAGTTCACATGAACATTGGATGCGAGGAAGAAAAACAACCCAATGAACTACTCTTGTACATTTATTTTTGCTAACAATTCATTGCCCATGTGTATGAAAACAACAATGTACCAATGTGGGTTTTTTTAAGGTACCACTTTCAGGCTATATATTTATATTCCTTGTGACCATTTTTCCCACAATCCTGACCAAGATAAAGCAGCTTATATAGATAGAAATTTAGATAAAAGAACAATGTTGCTATCATCAAGAAGGAAGTGCATATTTCTTACCAATCTGTGGCATGTTTTGGACATTTTTCACAAAGCATTCAGCTTTTGGTCATTGACACTTAATTCTGGAGAGATGCCCCTAAGATAACTCACATTGTGCATAGAAATGTCTTGTATTACTGTGCATTGTGCATTTTTCCAGCTACATTCGTCAATAGGGCTTTCTTCTCTCATGTTGTTTAAGTAGCTGTAATAATTTTTATTATGTAATTTAGCAACTAACCATGAACATTTCCTTTTTTGTAACAAATTCATAAATGTGAACATAGGGGCCACTAGCTACGGCAATGACAGACAAACACAAAATGTGACACATGGAAGATTCTGTTCTCTGAATAGTAGCACACAGATGTGAAACACTCTTGCTGGAGTCACTGGTGCATCCCTAATGCTTATCTGAGAATTATGTGTCAGAACTACAACTTTAATACTTTTGAGGATGTGTAAATTCTGCAATTTCTAATTTTGCATATGGATTGTTTTGAAGCGAAGGTCTTTTTTAGGAGCATTAGGATTTTACAGCATTAGGATACATTTTGTCTTCATGCAGCAGTAGTATATGTGTACTGTCTCACAATAAAAATGCAAATTAGGCAAAGGAAGATTAGTGGATTACCCAGAAGAGCTCTCTTACTTAGCAGTTACAAGTGAAGGAGGGTTATGTAACAGGTTTAGTCCCACAGGCTTAGTTGTACATAAAATTTGGTGCTCTAACCTTATGTTTGATGTTCTTTTTGACTTGGCAGATGTGTTTCTTGCTCATGCAGAACATAAATGCATATTAATGCTATTTGGAGGAGATCCAGGGACCGTTTTTCAAATCCATGTAGTAGACTGTGTCTGAAAAACCTGGATCCTGTTAAAACAAGGTAGAACAATGTTGTCCATGACATCCGGGCTACTACTTGTAATGCTAATGAGTCATGAGTACGTTCTTCACATTTATTTATTATTTAAATTATCCCATTGTAAAGTTTTTAAGTCTGTCAGCTTTATCGTATTTTTCTACAGTCACCTATTGTGTGTGGAAGCCTAAGCAATCATATGCTTATTGCCTTTCTTGTTTAATTTCCTAGAGATCTGTGATTTCCTCAGACACTGCATTCAGTCTTAAGACAGTGGGCACATATTTTTATGCCATCCAAAAGAGAAATACCTGTTTGTTTGGCAAATCTGACTGACACATTGATTGACAGGCCATCAGTCCAGTGCTTTTTCACAGGAAACAAGTCCATATAAATGAGAAATTGCTGTTGGTGTGTGTGTGTGTGTGTGTGTGTGTGTGTGTGTGTGTGTGTGTGTGTGTGTGTGTGTGTGTGTGTCTGGGAGGTAAGGGTTAGCAGGGGGGGTGGCACAACCCTAATGACCCCAATTCTTCCGTTCTTATAGAAAGCTGTATTTTTTTCCTAAAGAGGCATTGTGTTCACCCCTTTCCCACATGGGAACTCTGTCTGAGTGTGGAGGAGGGCTGTAAGAGCTAGGTTGCAAGAGCAGCTATGGCGGTTCGCCATTCCTAATGAACAATGCCACAGAATAGCTTTATTTGTCAAGAACTCCTCAGCCTGTACATAGAGAAGCTTTGGATGCATTGAATGGGCTAACTAAGGCTGTTGCTCCACTCAAACACCCCCGCCCCCCAGTTTTCCCTTTGCAGACCCCATTGATTAACCTGGTTCTGTGTCTGAAAGGAGGCTAACAAGATTCAGTCTAAAGTTTATGTCAATTAGTAGTCATACTGTGATGGGGCAGCTGCAGGGTTTTGTGCGTTAACTCCTGGCTGTCCGGTCTCAGGCCCAGACTCACTGCCCAGAGGTCAAAGTTGGTGATCCTGATGTGAACCTGCATAAGCTTAATTGGCAGTGTCACTCCCTGGGACCTTTCTGACAACCTTGACTCTATTGCCCTACAGTGATGAGGCTTAAAAAAAATTAAAAGTGAAGAAAAGCTGTCATTGAACTGCTAGTCATTAAGCATTCAAATATTTATTTGTTTGCTCACTTGTACATATTTTAGTACATTTATTATAATGTCTTTTTTCCAACAATACTGTAAATGTATTTGGAGGATGTTTTTACCTTGTGCAGCAGGCAACATGACTGAAATACTGTAATGTTTTTAGCAGACACCTAGAATTTATGAGCATCTTTGCTCCTCTGAGGTTAATTTCATTAGAATTCTTTTCATCTGCAAATGATTCCAGCAAATATTTTGATTTTGGCTTCCACTCTATCTTAGCAGTCCTCTTGACATAGCTGATCAGTTTACTAAGGATCTCTGTGGTTCCTGTTAAACCTCTCTCTCTCTCTCTCTCTCTCTCTCTCTCTCTCTCTCTCTCTCTCTCTCTCTCTTTCATATTCACTTACTGTTTCCTGCATTTTTCACTCAAGGCTTCAGCCTAATTGTTCACTTTTTTCTTTATAATCTGCTACATTTTTATCTATTTATTTATTTAGCATACCAACCTCACATGGTGATAATTTTAGCATACAGTGTTTACGTTCAGCCTAGACAAGCTATGTTAAACAACATACCACTCTAGCCCACAGCTTGAGACCAGCCTCGGGATCACTGTATATAATGAAGTCGCTTCAGTGCTGTCAGTGTTGGGAGATGAGAAACATTCGCACACAAACACACAACATAATTAGTTCTTCTTCATATGTGAGAAGTGCTGGGCAGCAGTGTCACAAGAGCTTGTTTCAAACTATACACAGCTGCTAGGAGGAACTTTCCATTTATTTTATAGAACAGAACTATATACACCGCCTAGGCCATATGAATGTGCTGGCATTAACGGAAGACTCATGTAGGTCTGTTTTAAACAGTAGATGCCAGTGTGCTTTTTACTGGCATCCCCACCACTCTTTAGCCACTAATGAGCCACAACATAATTTTCTTTATGAGCTGCTAAATGTAACCAACAACATCTGATGTGGTTTGTTACTGCACCTATAAAATGTACTCTTAAATTACACTTACCACATGTAAATATAAGCAGGATATAAAATGTGTAAATCTAATCTGTAAATATCTACAATCAGGTGACAAATTGGGCCAGCACGTGCCACCAAAAAAGTTTGGCATTGATTCTGCAAGTTTCTGGAACTATACTGGAGAAAAGGAAACCATTCTTTCAAAATATATTACATTAATTGAATTTTTGATGATTATGGTGGAGAGCAGTGAAGGTTCAAAAGCTTTCATTGGTTTTTTTAAAGGGTTCAAATATGTTGAATCAGTCATGCTCCTTTTAGGGAGCCCTTTGTCCTATGTCCGGATGTATGGCATAAAAGAGCCACTGTATAAAGCCACTGTATGTGTGTGTGTGTGTTTGTGTGTGTGTGTGTATTTTACCTTTCTGTAAATTGAATATGTATATATGTAGACAGCAATATTCACAAGATGCTGAAACATAACTGACCAGAACAACTTATACAAAAGACAATGTGCTATCTAAATATTCCGTTCAACCTTTTTCTACTTGTATCCATTGGCCATTCTGTCAGGTGCCCCTGCCATATGTGTATACTTCATAAGTTACACAATGAATAACTAAAGTTCTTTGCCATGTCCAAGTTATTAGCCACCCAATTAGCCTGCAATTTGAATCGCAAAGTGCCTCAAAAGATAAACTTTTGACCAAATTATCTGGACCATTTAGACTACAGCAGATATTATGCCATAATAGTAAAAGCATAACTTAAACATGCACAGATAGGGCTTCGTGTGGTGCACATAGTTTATCTAACACACACACACTATGTAAGTTTTATTACACATTTATCTTAATGATGCACATATTTTTCCAAGCATATTTTGTGTTCTGCGTTTCAACCCTACTGCATTAGTGGTTATTATCCAACCACATGGTCATTGGTATCTGGATAGTTGCTGGACAGTTTTATCAACACACTGGGTGTTTAAAATTCTCAAAAATGCAGCTGCACCTGATATATTTACAGTATATCAACGGCACACATTAGCATGCCACTTTCATGTCAGTTTCTCTGCTGTGCTGACAATAGTACAGATTCCAATAGTGTTTCATTGGTGGTGGTCCAGTTTCTTTGAGAAAAGGGGAAATGCATCTGACAGATTGTATATACAGTACCAGCTGACAAGTTACAGTCCATAATTGTATATACATACAAAGTAACCTATATGGCAGATGTACTTGTGAAAATGGATAATACATGCAGGTACAAGTATAAACCTGGCCTAATGAGGCAAAAATCTGGATCTTCCCTGGAGAACTGTGAAATACTGCTTTTCTGGTATAGGGTGTTGGGGCTTAGGAATTAAACCGTGTACTGATTTGAAACTGATTTTAATTACAATGTTTCAACGTGTTGAGTGTGTACAATTACCCTTAAAATATTTCCAGATTACTGATGAGTAGGACTACTGCCACTCAGCCAATAGCTCAACATGACCCGTCTCTGCACCCAGCAATATACACTAAGGGAATAATCCTTGCATTTGAGCCTCTCATGTGTAGAATGACGACAAAAGCGGCTTGGACATGTTAATAATTATAATAAAATTATTCTCTCTGATCTCATGTGCCATTCCTGCAATGCCCATTAGAGTTGTTTACTTAAATGCTTTTGTGGTATCAGCACCATGTGTCTCAGCTGACCCAGTGGCCCACCTTGACATCTGGAAATGTTCTTAGAGTTTAGAAAGGAGCTTCCACTGGAACCACAGCCCAAAAGCTATCATCAGCAAGTCAGCCATTAACCAGAATGAGTGATTTTTGGTCACTTTAATATATCCCATGGAGAAATCTTACACCCATTGGATATGTAAACCTCTGACAGTAAGTGCTGGATTATTTCTACTTTCAGGAATGTGAAATTTGTAAAAGAGAAATAAGAGATCATTTTGATGGCAGAATCAAAATAGACTGCAGGCCTTCTTAATGTGCATGACTATCAATTAAGTAACCTGTGAAAAGGTGTCCACTATCACTGCACCAGCAACTGAAGCAGACAAAGGACCCATTCTTTATCCCAGGCATTAGACCAAAGTGATTATTGCAGTGAGAAAGAGAAAGAAAGAGAGAATTAAAGTCAAAGAGAGCTCTTGGCGGCACACTGCATTCCCAGTGATAATAACCCTTCATAGAAATCAGTCTGACACAGAAGCTGACGGAGGATCTAAATTACCTTTTGATTGCTGGTGTGGCGGCATGTTTATATTATCGGTCATCTGGCACAATGCAATGCCCTGTTCGGCCCCTCTGCAGTCGTCGGGGTTTTATTAATTATGGCAAGTGACCTTTGAGCAGGTGATGACAGAGATGAGAGTTGGGGGCCAGTCCCATAGACACACTGCCTGTTTGATGAGCTCCTATGACTAGGCTCTTTTTTTTTCAGTGACTCTTTCTTTATAATTGTATTTTTTTATGCTACTATCTCATGCTCACCATCCAACCCTCTTCTCTCCCCACCACCACCACTTTTGAGCTTTTTGTCTGTGCAATTTCTCATCAGTTTCATCTCTTATTTGCTCTACTATATTAGTGTGGCAGGAGCTTGATTCCTTTCAAAAGTGAAATGGTAAAAACTGTATATTTTAAGATTCATTTCCAGTTGTCTGCACACTTTACTGCTTTAATGATGGAGTAAAAGCACAAGTGCACAACATCTGATGTCAAACTGATTTGATTAGGTTTATGTCAATTTCACTATCCAACCACTTATAACCGTGGGAAAATCACTAACAAGCCAGACTGACTGCATTTGGTACACTGGCTCCTTGGCTGACTGGATCTCTGCAAGCAGGCAGTCAATGTCAGGTTAGCGATAATCCTACTGTATATATATATATATATATATATATATATATATATATATATATATATATATATATATATATATATATATTTATAGGTTCTTAAATCCAAGAGAACAACTGTTGAATTTTTTATTATTTTTGGTCTTTTTCCAAAACAGCCACAGCAACATCCAATGGGTTTTCCCAGAGCACCAGATATATGAGGTGTATGGTAATCGTAGGTTCCTTCTTGCTTTAAGATTTATTTGAGTGTCTTTAGTTCGCATAACACTGGTGTATTTACAGTGTTTTGTGCCACAACCCAATGGCTCCACTAGGTTAATCAATTACTTATAAAGTACAATTCCCATGCCCTCTGTCAGCCTTTAGCCTCGATATATTTCGAACATCAGTTAAATATAAGCATCAGACTTTATGTATGAGTGTTTTAGACTGTTCAAGAGGGCAGGATTCTAGTGTTCACTGGACAGACATATAGACAGTGCTGATGGAGAATAATCAGCACAATGCCTGCTAAGCTGGAAAAAACTAAAGACCACAAAATGAATATAGCCTCCAATTCTGAAGGTTCTGGTTCCACAAATGGAACTCCTGACAGGCCTCTTCTTTCAATTTATTCTCTAAATGTATTTACATATTTTAATGTATATCAAACTGTATGGCGAAATGTATGCGAGCACCTGATCATGACACCCATATGTGCTTTTTGATCATCCTATTCCAATTGTGGCATTATAAAAACTCTCACCTTCCTTGAAAGATTCACCACTAAATTTTAGAGTGTTGCTCCAGGATTTGCCCATTTATTCACAAGCGCAATAGTGAGATTGGGCACTTACATCAGGGTGAGGAGGCATGGTGGAAACTTAGCATTCCTGTTTATCCTGAAAGTGTTCTGTTTGGGGAAGGCAAACAAATAGGTGGAGTGGTCATGTGTCAACAAACCTTTTGCAATAGTGAATGTGATAGCTATTTTACATAGTGTCAGATTTATTATAACTTTTGGATGTTTTGATGATGGTCAAATCAAGAGCAATACAGCAAATGTTTTAAAAATGTAATCCATTAATGCCATTAATGACACTTCTAGAATAAGTATTTTTATCTTTTATTTTAGCAACAGTGAATGAATTTGAACAATATGCCTGCCAGAAGTTTCCTTCTTTTTATTCCTTAGAAATGTAAGTCATAATATTTTCAGTAAAAATGAATATTTAAAAGAACTAAGTATAAAAAAGGCATCAGAGATCTCAACAGAGATTCAGTCCAGAGTCTGCCATTCAACTGGCTGGTATGAGACACTCTCTCAGAAATGGGAAGTGATGCAGGTGCCACTTATAATCCCACTGACCAACAATCACAAATAACTGCAATCAAGTCTTCATTCTCGATATGAACCATGTTTGATCTGGCCCTATATTTTTAAGCATTTTCATAACCATAATCTTATCTACATGATTTATGGTGCACCATTATATTTTTAATCCATATCTACAAAATAATAGTTTAACAGAAAAGCTATTTGTCTTTTTAAGCTAATGTTTACTTATAGATTGTTCTTTTACTTACTCTGGCATTAACATGATCAGATCAAATTGGCTTCTACAGCTTTCTTATCGCTTCTGATGTGGGATCGGTAACCATATAAAAAAATGTCAGTTTATTTAAATTGTTCTTTGGAATGATATTTTATCCTCTGCTCTACCTAAAGTAAATGAATACATTTATATATATATATAAAAATGAAGACTGCTGAAGTATCAATCCGTTAGCAATGAATGCATCCCAAAGGCAACTGCTGAATAAAATGTATGCGGTAATTGCGCAGGGGATTTGGAAAGCTTTGAGAGAGCAGAGTTGAGTTATACAGTCAGTCACTGGAAGACACTGTGGTATGCTGGACACTGCTGAGACTTCATGTATTTGAGGGCATACTTGAGTTCCTTGCTCTTTTTCTCCCACTTGTGAATAGACATAAGCAGTAGCTGCTGGTCCACTTTACGGCCCATGATGAGGAAGCTACTCCCAAGGTTGTCGAGCTGGGAACACGGGCAGTTTGCACCATTCTTGATGTACAGCGTCAGCTTCTTCATGTCTTTTTTGCGCAAGATCCCCATCTTGAGAACCTTCTTCTTCTTCTGAGCAGCGATAAGTTTGCGGTCACCTTTCTCCTTCTTCACTTCTTTGATCTTCATTTTGAGTGCTAGAGGAGACATAAAACAATTAAATGTATTAAAACAAACTACTTTCATTCAGTGGAAAAGAACAATGTCAACATGTCAGTAGAAAAGTGTGCGAGTGTACGTGCTGTCATTCTCAATTTACACGCTTGAGGGTGGGAAGTAGGGGAAACCCCTTCATTCCTTTTAGGGCTCCCACCATCATACTGGTTTCATTCTTTTGTACTTTCTCAAGCAGCAAGACATTTCACAACAAGCACACAGGAACATCCTGGGCTATCCTATTCAGCAGAATAGTTTACACCTCCCCAGAGGAGCATCATTTAGCCATGCATGGCATTAATTGCAGTCACCCGGGACAGTACAGAGAACTGAATGGAAAGTTTCAAAGACAGATGTGAAACACTCCTACAGTGGCCAAAGCACTTTCCCACCTCATTCACTGCGCTTCTATGGAGCCTAAGCTACAAACCTTACATAAGCAGTAAAGAAAAAGTCTTGTCCATGAAAATCATGATGATTTATGTACCATAAGATTGATTGTAGGCTTAATGCATTTTTTTTTTACATAAGGAGGAAGGCCTTGAACAATAAATTAAAATCATTAAATAATAAATTAAATAATGTTCAAAATATAATAATAATAATAATAATAATAATAATAATAATAATAATAATAAATGCATTACGCTTTGGTAGACAAATTCAAAAAGATGAGTTCTGGGAAATCATTCAGATAATAATCCTGTTCAAAAGAACGAACAGGTCTTATCTTATTTTTATCTTCACTAACCACTTTATCTTTGTCTGTGTAAAAGTGTCTGGATCCTATTAGTACTCATATACATATACATTAGTTTACATCTCTGATGGGATGCCAGTCCTTTGCAGACCACCATGTAGACACATTCACACCTAGGGGCAATTCAACATAAATCTACAGGAATTTTTTCCCAGAATTTCCCTTTTTTTGGAGATGGGAGGAAACCAGCGATCTCCGAGGAAGTCAATGCAGACATTAAAAGAACATACATGGAACTCCACATAGAGAGTAACTTGAGCTCAGTATTAAATACACAATAACCACGAATCATGTGAAACATTAATAAAACAATGCTATCTGCTATCTTATATCATATAGTTATGCTGCATTTTGAAGAAGTGTGAAATCAAGAGATTAACTATACATAAGCTATGATTATAATTTTTGCCCATCAGCTGTAATGCTCGGTGAGTATGAGCATGTCTGGGTAACATTGTGATGACAAGCTGAACTTATGTTTTAAACAAGAGCTGGTTTAAATTGTGGCTGGTTGGTTTGATGGAGTGGCTTGATGAATGCAGGTAGGGAAAAGTATCCACTCTGAGCAGAAACAGATCCTTAAAAGGTTTTTTTTTTTTTTGTAAATATAGCAAATGTGCCAATGTCCAAAATCTTGATTGTTTTTTATCAGTAGAGTTTATTTGTCACCAAAAATATTTAATTGTTACATGACATTTTTTTTATAATTTGCTTACCTAAAAACTAGGAAAAAAAAGGTCATAAAAAATATATATACATAATTTTGAAGAATAATTCAGGAAACTTCCGAGCCTATTGCTAATAATGCATTACAAACTGACAACAGTAGTATTGTATCTACAGTAAAAATAAACTCACTTTTACCCCACCCCTAATTTTTGTTTATGAATTACTAGATAGCAAATAAGTAATGCAGACCTGTGAATATTTATACTTGAGTCATTTTGGGAAATTTGATTGTTATGTTACTTTACAATTATCTGTTCTGGGTTAAAATTTTTATAAATTTGAATAATGTTTTATTTGTATTTTTGTTATCAGTAAAATAAGTACATGTAAACTCAAATTTAGCACAATAATTGTAATTAGTATTTTTACACACTTTTATTTTAACATATTCAGAGTATAAAGAAAGCTAGTGCAACAGAGGCTCTCAGTGATTCCATTGTAGGTAAACTCATACTGTAACTTGGCTACGTGCGTTTCAGTTATTATGAGTAAATTTAAGACAGAAAATTATTTTTTTTCACCTGTTTGTTGTTGAGATGGACAGCACTACAAATACACAACAGCTTACTTGACCAGAAACACGCTTTAAAGCTAATTTTAGTTTTTTACCTGCACGAATGTCTTAGGTTGTCTTTAAATGTTGTAAACCCTGGAAGTGTTCTCTCCATTAGATTTACAGTACACTGAACATCACTTTCACTGGTCTCATTCATTAATATTTCTTTCCCATTAGAAGTCTGTGTCTCACTCTGAATAGTAAGAAAATTGTATTAAAAGAGGTCTGTTTAAGTCCTATAATTAGGCTCAAACTTACAAAATGAAACAAGACAGTCAGAATGTTGTTCGTTAGCCAATAAAGACAGTCGAACAAGTGATTTCCTTTCAGTAATATCCTTCTTAAGAATAATTGTGCTGGCTCACTTAGTTTAGTTAATTTAGTGAATTTGTGGTAACTCAGAGCAACACTACAAAAAAAAGAACTTTTTTTTTATAATATCCAAGTGAATGAAATAGACCATACAGTTATGAAACATAATACTGTACCACATTTATTTGCAGACCACCAAAGAAATCTATCAAAATATCAGTGAATGCAATGTTAAATGGCAATATGGAACAGAGAAATGTGAGCATAGCACTATTAATTAGGCCTTTTTTGAAGTAAGAGATTAACCTGAACATTTTCTTGTGAATATTTAGAAATATGTATTTGATATGACTGCTGTCTGTCCAAATGTCTGCAAGAACAGTCAATCCTCCTACTCAACACACTGGTGCAAGCAATTTGTCATACTTAAACGTGATTATATACAAAAGTAGGCGGCTACATCCAAATAAAACAAACCGCACAGCCAAAGACAACTGACAGAATGAAGCCACTTCATGGCCTTCACTGTATAAAGACTTTTCTGAACCTTTCTCCAGCCAACTCCAAACAGAGAAATACAGTTTTTTTGTAGATCCACAGCTAATAGGTCAGTACCAGACATTTTGGAGGTTTAGACAAACTTTCAAGACCTTCAACCAGTACAGAGGAGAGATTTTGCTCCTTACACTATGTACAGGAGAACACAGTGTTACATAGTTTAAAAATATATATTAATATAGTGTATATAATTATATGCATAGCTTCACTCATTTAATCTTATTATATTGTTTGCTTCTTTTACATCCAGTCACATCAACCGTAATACATTTCTGATTTTTTTCCCACAAAAATAAAAGCACGAGGCCTATGAATGCTGAGGAATCACATAGTGTATGTTTCTCATTTTGGGGAAAATTAGTTCAACAGGTAGACAACTCTTTTTCTGAATAGTGCTTTTTTTTCAGTAGTATGAGATTGATCAATATGTTATCTCTATGTGTGTGTGTGTGTGTGTGTGTGTGTGTGTGTGTGTGTGTGTGTGTGTGTGAGACACTGTAGGGATTTTAGCTGCTTTTCATGAGGAAAATTATTTTTTTTATTAAAGCTTTTGCCTAAATCTAAAATAGCTATTCATTCATTTTTTGGTTTACTGGTGTGAGAATAGGAGTATGAGTGTCAGTGTGCATGTGTTATATGTTAGATTCCTACTTACCGAAGTCACTGGCACAGAAGTGCTCCATTATTGTGTCGGCTTTCAGCTCATTGTCACAGGGTGGACATGCTTTTGAAGCTGCCAGGAGAAAAGGAGAAAATAAAACAGTTTTGACAGATTAATTTACCATTTAAAAAAATGATATGGCAGTTTATGGTTTGATTAACACATTTGGTTCATATCCCTCATGCTTGACATACACAATATTTTGTCTTGTACACTTAAGCTACAGGGGGATGTGGGACTACAGTCCGGTTCACAGAAGCACTGACCACTTTGTAAACAGTTTGTAAATTTCGTCTTGTCACATGCTATTTTCTGTGGGGAGGATACACAGAACAGGAGTCTGGTGCAATGTTTGCATTGCAATTAAGGTGATGAAAATGTTTGAATTTAGATATGTGTATATTTATAGTGTACCAGCATGGCAAAAAAAAAAAAACTACCACAGAAAAGTGCTCTTTTCTGATTTTTTTCCAGGCAGCTACTGAGTGACAACTGAACTCATGTTTCTCTTCTCTTCTAACATGAACAAATCTGACAAATGCAAGAATGGAAACAGTATTTGCTCAATCGCAGTTCAAATCAGAAAAGATTATATCAAATCCCTTTTTTACCATAGGTCGAATGTATAATATATCATCTGAGCCATGACTTTTACAGACATAAAGGCTGTTGTACTTTCACAGAAATCCTTATGTGTGTATGTGCATTCTAATGGAGTCTCGTTTTTTTTTAAGAGAGACAGGAAGGCATGTAAAGTGCGCCGCTGCTGCTCTCAAAAAAAAAAAAGGGAGCTAAAGGCCAGGGCTAATAGTGCTTAATCCATAGCTTTCAGAATAATAATGAGAGGGAATTCTCCAGGCAACTGGATGTTTGATTTCCTCTGCAATGAGTCACTTCAGACTTCTTCCACAAACTCAAGCAGTTTTGTTCCACAAATGAAGTTCTATGTGGTTATAAATGATTCGATGAATGTGAACGTGTTACAGTAATGCTCTCTATGGGCCTGCCAGTTTAGCTAATGAAAAAGAATACTCAATAGCCGACGAGCAAACTACATGCAGACTTTTAGAACAATCCTGATTTTAACAAGGACTGACACACACAAGCACAAAATAAAAACACACTTCAATGGACTCTTAAATCATTGTAGTATGATAGACTATAATGGTATAATTATATCAAATGTAGTTTTAAGAATACTATTACTTTATTAAATATTGTAATAAATCACGCCTTTACCGTAAATTTAATTCTTTGTGCATTTCTCAGGAAAAAAAATACAAACGATTATAAGAACTTAATAAGCTTGTGTAACGTTTTTTATTTCTTCTATTGTCAGCAAAATATATAAAATTCTCAGTTTTTTTTTCTATCAGGTTTTCTGCAAGCTTCTATACCCCTACATACTCATACAGTGAGTCACAGCAACAAGCAAGATCATACATTTTCAACAAGATCTTGTATTCAGCATTATGCATGCAGCATTATGATTAACAGCAACAATTACAGACTTGATGTGGGTTTGTCCAGTGACATGACAAAGTTGAAAGAAGTGTTTCTTCTTATGCGGGTGAAACACTAGAAAGCATATGAACCGTCTTTTTATTTGGTGTCAAAAGGGGAATAGTAGTTGCATCACACAGTAAAAGTTACTGTGGTGACCAGCAGTAGAAATGTTTCCTGGCGACTTGCTAGCACATCCACTGGCGCAGCGATAAAATATCTATTTGTGCGTACCTAGAATCAGCGTTCAAAGCAGAAATGTAGCAGATTTGATTTTTTCTATTAACAGAATTTAGGGGGAAAACTGTTTTTTTTTTTTTTTTAGAAATAAAATTTAAATCCTTATGATCATGTTATATATTCTGTCTGTATTCTATTCATTGACCAATCATCAAAACTTTTAGAAACAACATAAGAAAGCAAAAGTGCCTGGGGTTAAGCAGTTACATGATTCTACCCACCCCTTTTCTGATTCCTTTTTCCAGGTTGAAAAATTAGGGTCAGAGTTTATCACGCCAATCACTAGCTCAGCCACTGTGGCAGATCATTCAAAAAAAAGTTAAAGGTCTGTAAGTTTCATTGCCTTAGGTTGTAGCGAGTGGTGAGGAAACCCCGCTGTATGCACAATCCAGCCAAATTTCCTATACATTCCCTGAGAACTCTAGACTTTGCTTCAGCTGGTGACACTCACACAATCTTGATCTGAATAAAGATAACTGTGGCATTTTACTTAATGTCTTCAGCCTTTAACACTGTCTGACAGTCACACTCTTGAAATTGCGCTGTCTTATTTGAACTGCAAAGTAATTTATTCACGTTTGCTGGGTGGCTTATTGGCAGACTGCCCTCTTGAAGTAAAGCCAAAGCATGTGCCTGAGGAGCTATATGTAGCACTGGGATTTCTGCAAACTGAGTTTCTGTGTGGATTTAGTGATCGACTCACATTAACAGAGCATCTCAAGCTATTCGCAATTGATTCAGCTAATCAAGTTACAAGTGAATAAGGCTGATTGGATCACATAAAAAAGTTAGTACATAAGACTAAGCTAAGAATTTAAGAAAAAAATAATAATAATTTTATATATATATATATATATATATATATATATATATATATATATATATATATATATATAAACAAGCCCTGGTTAATTGTAGTCATTTTCAAAATATGAACTCTTATATAAGTCAGTAGTTCAGGTGCAATTTGCTTGTTGTTATTTTTTATTTTTTTCTATCAAATAATCCCGTCATACATTTGTATAAACATCTCATTAAAATTTTCATTCCTAAATGCATCGCTCATTCATCTCAAGAAGGTACAAGATAAAACACAAATGACATGAAACATTTGAAAACCATGACCATAATTTAAAAGAAGAATAACTTTTTTTTTTTTTTGGCTCTGTCAGTTTGGCATTAGATTTGAGAGAATGAGCATGCCTCATACATGAAAAATGTTCCTCTGTTATTGTAATTAATGTTTGAAGCCCCTCACCCACCCACATTGCTCCCTTACTGTAGAAATGCCATTTACCAGAATCCATGCATCCATCATCTAGGCATGGTACTCTCCAGATACCTATTCAGGAACTCAGATCTTGGCTGTGAACTGGCCCTGGAGGATTTTACCTTAGACCACAGAAGAAATCCCCCTCTACCTTGCTTAGACCACTGCTTACGGTGTACTGGAACTCTCGGCAGGCCATTAAAAAGCCAGACCCATCAATATCATGTGTGCTTGTGTCGCCAAGCTATCTTGTTCTCATCACCATGCCCCTTTATCAAAATAGACATCAATGTGAGCTGCGTGCTGCCTCAGTCATCAGGTGTAACATGTAACCACTCTGGTTACACTTTTAGCTTTTGCACCTTTTGACTGTATCATGACATGTATTAGCTAAAGGGCCTCACTGCAAAAAAAAAATCTTTTTTAAAAAAGCTAACGAACACAGGTGGTTATTGGATTGCTAAAAATTATATAATAAAAATCTTAGAGAATTCTGAGATTAACTCTGCAACCACAACCATGTTGATTATAGCTGGGGTTAGCAGGGGGTCAGACCAGAAGCATTTTAGTATCAGAATTCCATTTTTTAAAGCAATTACTATGTTTTTCTTTCTGGTCATTATAACACTAGAACAGTTGTATTTTTAAAGTATGAAGTCAGTATGATTGATTTTTTTCTTACTTCCTGACTTACATGTTCACCCCTTTTGTCAACCAGAACACATACAGATATTTTTTGTGTGAACAATAAACACTAACTTTGGGTATATAATCACTATTGTTCAGTTTGGTTCTTCAGCAGCAAAGTGAGTCTAAAAAGTGGATTTAAGTACTGATTGTTCCTAATTCATTTAGCTATTTATATGTAAATAAGCAGATATTACTCTGCATGTTTATTACACTTAAACCTTTACATGGGTTAAAAAATGAATTAATTAAAACATTATTAATTAGTATAATATGCCTGAAAATGATTGGGAGGTGTTTCTGTTAGTCTGTGGACACAGTATATTTTAAAAGTCAGGCTATTTTCTGAATATTATTATTGGAATTCTTAAAAAAAAAAAAAAAAAAGTTGAAGGAATTTGCATCACTGCTTCTCCCAAGGCAAGGAAAGAATGCACTGTGTATGTCTTTCATTTTGTCTGTTCCCTTATTTTCTTTGTTTTTTCATGTTGTGCAAATGATCTGAATATTGACAAAGAACATGCTTCTTCCCTTAGTCCCTATGATTGCTTAATGTCACTCCCCTCCCTGTACACATTCCATTTTCTTTCTACTTCACCTTTTTTTAATGGATGGCCCTTATATCTTCAATGAGGCTAACTAATGTATGGTAATTCAGACTAAATACTGACCCACAGTAGTTGTGGTTAATTGTTTGTAAATAAATGTTTTGGTAATTATCTCCCTGGCTAATTGGCTAAACAAAAAAATGAGAGAGAAAGTGAGAAAGGCCAGACACAACATAAGTTGCTCCTTCACATTCCAAATGAGATTGTACTTTTAGATAGCGAAGACTCAAAGTACTTTGTGTCTTTCTAAGTGTACAATTAATTCTCTGCTTTTCACTTTTTGAGAACTTGCAGCTAATAAAGAGAAAAGAAAAGAATATGTAAGCAGAACTGCAAATGATTTTTTTTTTTATCTGTCTAAGTAGATATGACCTTTTTTAACCAGTAATTTACTCGTTGCTTCTGCATTGTTAAATACAATATGAATAAGCATAGAAATGTTGCTAAATATTTTAATGCTGGTGATGCAAATGTTGTAGTTGTATTCAATGTAACTGATTTTGATGTTAGTTTTTGTATGTGACATGTATATGTGACACTCTCACTATTTATTAGCTATCACTAAATCAAAGTATTACATTTTACATATTAAGCTTTTGTTTGTATATTTATTCTAATGTTATTTAAACAACAATTATTACTGACTGTCACTTATATAGATTCAAGCAGTCAAGTGGTTTAATAGGACTCAGGAGCTTGTCATATCTTCAGTGTACTTGTCAGGAATGTTATAATTGTTTGGCTTATTTCTTAATGTATAACATACATAGTCTTTCAGTAATTAGCATTGTTTTAATTAGTTATTTGTGTCTGTTATTCTATTTGGAAAAAATATATATATAATATATGATTTATCAAACTTTTTTGAGTCATACCTGGAGTTTGAGTGGCATGATTCCCAGAGAACTGCATAGGGATGCAGAGATCATTATCAATGGGGAACTTTTCACACTGGAGCATCTCTGGCCATGGAAAGCCATAGGTCTCCATGACAGGAGCACAGCTGTTCCTGACGGCCTCACAGAGAGAGCGGCATGGATAAATGGGCCGGTCCAGACACACCGGAGCAAACAATGAGCAAAGGAACACCTGTGTGTCAGCGTGGCAGCGCTTGGCCACGAGGGGTACCCAGCTGCCCGCCTGCTGCATCACCTCAGGCATGGTCTCGTGGTCCAGCAGGTTGGGAAGTCGCATCTTCTTGTAGCCAACAGTGTAGCAGAGACGAAGCTCGGCCGGGATGTCCACGCACTGTGGTTGCTTAGCATAAAAGCGCCCGTTGTGGAAGTTGTCGGACTGCCAGCTATAATAGTCGTACTCCTCTGCCAATGTGGCTGAACTGAAGAAGACCAGTCCCAGTGCTAACGTCATTGAACTAACCACACACACCTGCCTCTTATGCACAGCCATGCTTCTTGAGTTCTATAGTTTATCAGTGTTGGTGTAAAGAGGGCAGCAATACAGTAATCCCTTTTTCCCTCTTAAATAGAAGTCATTGATAGAAAATCAATGGTCAAAGTATAGTTTGCGGTTCCTTCCCTTGTTCAGTGTTGCACCAGTTAATCTTCCAGTATTTGCAATCTCCTGACTTCAATGATTCAGGTGGTTCTTCAAGGAGGGCTGAGTTGCAGCTTTCTCCCCTCTGCTGTTTTCTAGGCTCTCTAAGATGCACCTAAGGAATATGAAGGAGTGGGTTGCTGGCTTTACCAGCCGACAGCCCCCTAACAAGCTGCAAGTCCACTCCACCTCCCACAGTCTTCTCCTGTGCTGAATAAGACCGCCTCCAGTGACAACAGCCAACTGCTCTACAGTGGGCGGCACTCTTGGATAGACTGGCACTCCCCCACAGCCCACCTCCCCAAGTCACACAGCCTGGCCTGTAGCACAAACTCTGTGTGTGTGTGTGTGTGTGTGTGAGAGAGTGAAAAGTGAAAAAAAAAGCATGTATGTTGTGTGTGGAGTGTGTTCAGCCTGTTGCTCTTCTTTACATATGTATATACACTCATGCACATACACAAACATACACACATTCTTTTCTCAGCTTTCCATTTTTTAAGACATTGTGTGTAAAGAGAACCTTTTCTAGAAAGGCATTGAGATTCAGTGCAGCTACAGGTGGTCAGGGACATTTGGCCATGCTATTTGAGATATGCTAATGCCAGGCTTGGATGTGAATAGAGTCGGGCTTTCTCTCTGTCACCTTTTATCAGCGGCCTACACACACACACACACACACACACACACACACACACACATGGGGGGGGACCCAGCCTTTAGCCTGCAAGCACTCAGCAGCAGGGGGCCTTACAGCTATATTGTAGCCCTTCCCAACTAACCATTAACAGTTTATAATATCAGTCTTACTGATAGACCTCACACAAGAACTGCAGAAATGTTTGTTGTCCTCCATCTTTTCATGTCAAGCTAATGTACATTAAATGAAACTTTCATATTTAACAACTATTAAACTTTAACAGTTTAACAGTTAAAAAAAACAGTTAAAAGTCAGCTGATGTTTTATTATCCAGATAAACCTGACCAAGCAATATATCTTACAGTTTATAAAGATGCAGACACAGAACTGAATCCAGCCAAAGCATTATTTCAGCAATTACGCACTTTAAAAAACGTTGTTCATGTGGTGCATCTGCTCTATAAGTTTGTGGCTAAATAAATAATACAAAATAATTATTTTCTTTTAAAGATTAGTAGTTCCTGAGAATTCTTATTGACTTCATTGTCAGAGATAAAGGATTACAGCATTAAACTGTTTAAAGCTGCAGGTACTGTTCCATATTGATACACAAACCCCAAAAAAACACTATAAATTCAAAACCCCGTTATCTTGTGTCTTAGCAGATCGCAGTTGGACAACTTAATAAAACGTGAGTTCCCTCTGTACTCTCAGTTGAAAGGGAACGGTGCTTGGCTAGCAGTGCACTCCAAATCCCTCTGCTCTAGTCACTCCTTCTCACTGATGGAAACTCGCTTTACTGCCCAGATAGTGTCTGAGTCTAGTTGAAAAAGCGTCCTCAACCTTTGCTCCTTGAAAATCAATAATTGAGGCAGCAGTTCTAAAGGAGTCCTGTTCTCCTTGAGTAAGGATAACAAACGCTATCAGGGCAAATATTTAGATGATTTTATTGTCAGCCCATGAAGTATTTGGAACAGGTACAACTGTGTGATATCATTCTAAATTAAGAGAGAAGGGGGAAATATTATTATTATTCAATAATACTTCATAGAATGTATCATTGCTTAATAGTGAGATTTTTGTGAAATGACTAGGGGGATGCCAGGGCATCATTAACTTGTAGCCACACTCAGAATAGCATTAGTAACAATCATGCAAGAGGTGTGTAAGTGGGTAAAGTAAGCAAAACTTAAGCAAAAATAAGGTGCCTATACTTAAAGATTAATTTTAAGGACTTCTAAAAGAGTTTAAATGCTATTTCATGAGGTTAAGAAGAACATATCTGGACTACAGATTATTTGTCTTACTGTCTGTGTATTGATTATACTGTTTTGTGAAAGAGGCTCATATAACAGCTTTCTTAACTGTTTGAAAATGGCCATAATTTAAAATAAAATAAATATGTAATATAAATATATAAATAAATGTATTTTATTTTATTATTTATATATGTAAATATATAAATAAAATGTATTTAACTACTAAAAAAGAAGATTAAAAAAGATTTAAAAACCATTATTTTCTTCTTCTTATTATTATTGTTCTTCTTTCTTCTCTTCTCTTCCTATTATTATTATTATTATTATTATTATTATCAGCATAAACCTATATTTATTTTTATCTTTTTTTCAGCTCTCTCTGGCACTGATTAAAGAAAAATAAAAACATTTGAATTGGTTCAGAATTTTACTGTTATAATCTTCCATCTCAAGTATTCAGTCAAAGTTATATTACAGCTTATATATTAATAGCTGTTTAATAATATCAAAGTCTATATACTATACCTTCCATCTCTCCATAACCGTTTAAATGACCACAGCAAAATCAGCAGCACAAAAAAAAGTAGTAAGTAAAAATTAAGCTGGATGATGAGTGAACATACACACTGAATATTTCTCCCACTAAATTAACCCTGCCCCCCATCCCCTCCCCCAGCTGTTTAATACATTGATTTCTATAAATTGTTTTGGGAAAAAAGGCATTTACCAACTACCATTAATACAATTTCTTCTATTTATTTTATAGTTATAGAATTATAGAATATTTATAGTTATAGAATTATAGAATATTTATAGTTATAGAATTATAGAATTATTTATTCTTCTATTTCATCCTGGATTAAATTAAATTCAAGATTTGACCATTAAAATACAATTCATATTGACAAAAGCTATTAACCACTTCGGATCATTAAAATAATATATCCTATAGCTTATTAAGTTCTTTCTCTGCTAAATATTTTTTTTACTAAAATGTTATATTAGAATTAATTTCTAATTTCAAATAAATATTTATATTTAAATAAAATATTTATTACAATTATACAATTATTAATTTGATAACATTTATTTATTAATATTAAAAAATATTTAATATTAAAAATATTAGCAACTGTTTAAAATAGGTTCAATTCTTTTGATGTTATTTTGTATTTGTATTGTTTTTTGCAGATTGACTCATTTTAATTAAACAGATTTATTTGGACAGGGATATGTTGCAAACACTATATATATATTTGCAAACCCTTTTTCCAAGGAAATGCGGAATATTCATTGACTTTAGGGTCTTTGGGTCTTGAGGGTCAGCACTCATAAATGGTAACTTGGAGTCAGGCGTACTTGTGGTCAATGCACTTCACTACAGATTGTGCTTCCTCCAATCACATTTCAGTTTTGTTTAAAGACTCTTGAAATGATCATGGTCATGGAGCAGAATTCAATGAGACAGATGAGAGAATAGAAAGACCTCAAAGGCAGGAGCCGTCCCTCGGTTCAGGCAAGAAGCAGGATGCCCGAGGGCTGTATGTCTCTGAAGCCTTAATCTGGATGAGGATGTGAAACTTCCACTGATATGCTTTATGGGAGATCCAAGTGTACTGAGGGAGAATAGCAATAAAACATGTGCAAATACCATCAATACAGAGATGCAAATATTCAGGATGATTCAAAGGAGTTATTTTATGTGGATTATATCCATCATTTAAGGATGTTCTTTTGCACACGTTTTACACTCTAGTAACATTTCAGGTATTAACCGAAATGTTGAGCTAAAGCAAACTTTAAGAGGCATCGTGATAAATATTACACTTAGCCTTGAAAAACTGCCATCTTGCCATGTTATAGGCCATCTGAGGGAGAGCAAGAACACTTGGCAAGCACGATTGTGGGTTACCATGTCAGCAATTTCTGCATGAAATGCGATAGCATAGTGATAAAATCACAGAGCTAGTGTGTGCATTTTTTTGTGTGTGCCTAATGCTTTTGTTTATAATCGTTTTTTATGATTGTGTTATTATCAAAGGAGCGCTTCACTTTTTTCTATTTTTTACAATGCTATGATAATAATAGTGTTATAATAACACTGGAATACAGTAAAACACATGAGATTAGTCAGTGACCAAGAAATGTCAATCAAATCAAAGCTAGTTTTTAATTTTATATTCAAATACAACTCTTCTACTCCCAAATCAGCAACAGAGCAGAAACAAAACAGCGATCCAGACAACTGCAGAATTTCCCTGGGTGTTTCTGTGTTGGCCTGCAGATGGAGAACACTGCTTCCCTCTCATTTCCTTTTCACTGTGGTCTATGAAGTGGGTCTGGCCTTTGTTGCCATAACAATCTGTCATGGTAAAGCTTCTTTATGTGGAGGACAAGTTGAATGAGACAAACTTAAAAAATTATAGAGCTAAAGATAACAACAAAAAATTGTATATGATTTTTGTATAATAATAATAATAATAATAATAATAATAATAATAATAATAATCCATTTTCTGGATTAGGGCTTAAAATTGGTTTTAAAATTTAAACAACATAAAAAAAATTATTTACACAGAGATTCCCCTCTCTCACTCTCTCTTGCTCTCTCTCTCACACACACACACACACACACACACACACACACACACACACACACTCTCTGTCTCTTACCTCTCTACTTTGCTGGACAATGTCTTGAACAACATCCTGTTGTCTTTCAGATTCTTGCTATATTAGCATTTTCTCAGTTTGGTTTTTAAATTCCATGTCATATAGGCTCTTTATTATGTATAGAAATACTGATGATGTATGATAACTTATGAGTCTTGTCTGTTTTCTTCTCACCTACTTAAGAGACTTTCCAACAGAGTGCAAAGTGCCAACACAAAAGAGCAGTAACACAGCATATTACATATGGCGTAATACATGCTCTCCTGCCATCCATAATGATTAATCATGTGTTATATTTGTTTATCTGTGCTGTCAGTTTCCTAGATATAGAACAAGCTCTTGACCTTTATCATGTCATACTTTTGGTAGTTAGAGGGGTGATTTATTTTTATTACTCCTACTTGGTCATGTTTAAATATAATATAAACACAATGACACCAGCTGAACCAGATGAAACTTTATTTTTTCATAATATAAAATACATTAGATAATATGATTATATTGAGATATATATTTAGACTGTTAATAATAAAAACTAAATATATAAGTTTCTCATTATCTCATTATTGATAAATTAATAAATCTCAATATTAATTTATTAGATATACAATCTTCTCTATATGGGGTAATTAGAATCTTCCACAATAGAGTGTAATCTAAGGCAATCTACTTTATCTGGGATGAAGTCCTATAAATCGATTGTTGTTTCCCTTTCACCTTCACCTTCAGAAAATGATTGGCTTGACTCATCAGAAAGACAGAGCTTCATTACTGTTGTCTCTTTTATTTATTTGCTCTTTATCTGATCTTGCAGCAGCAGGTAAAATACAGACATTTTGCTGTGGGAGCACAGGGAGATGGGAATATGTAAAAGTTAGAAACCTGCCTTGGCTTTGGATTTAAGGCTTTTATTTGCAGCAATCAGCTTGACTCCTTTAAGAATCAAAAGCAGGACCAGTGAAGAGAAGGCAAACTTCATCTCCCATATAAACCACAAGATGGAGTTACAGTGGAGTTACAGAGGGTTGGCTTGCACAAAATGTGTGATGGCTGGTCATGATAGTAGAGATATCATTTGGGAGATTAAAATCTGGCATGACAGTGAAGTAATAGACATGACAGAGCATTATATCACAAAGTTTCTGTGGTCTAATAATGTGGATGTGGGCCAGATTATTACACACATTTTATAGCAGATAAAGTTTAAGGTGCAAGTATAAAGTACAAGACTCAGAAGGTGAGAAAAAAAATGACAATTATTTCACAAACAAAAAGAATTAAAAAGCAGTTGAAACATGGTGCAAACCCCCAAAAATATTATAAACAGACAGACACAGGGCGAATCCAATATAAGACTGAGCCTGCCATTGATTTCAACATCAAGGTAATGAACACAACACAAAAATGCAAGGCTCAAAAGGTTGCAAGATGTTGTGCTGACTGAATAAAAATTATTCTATGCCATCTGTAAACATGAAGTACAGTATTTGATGGCTGAAGAAGAAATTGTTAGCATTTAGAGAAGGGGATCTCTGCTGGAGTATAAGATATAATGTCCTGCATACTGCGTTTCCTCAAAATACCAAACATAGAAAAAAGAATCATAGGGTCCTAATTCAATCTACCGCACTTTGATGTGATTACTTGTACTTGCTGATAGGCTACCGGAATCTGTTTTCTGAGCTAAAAAATATTTATCTTAAAGATAATTTACATTTACGGCATTTGGCAGACACCCTTTTCCAGAGTGACTTACAACTGAGCAGGGGAGGGTTAAGGGCCTTGCTCAAGGGCACAGCAGTGGTAGCGGGATTTAAGCCTGTGACCCTCCAATCCAATTCCGAACCAAATCCAATGCTTTAACTGAGCTGGCACCTCCCCCAATGACCATCTATCTATCTATCTATCTATCTATCTATCTATCTATCTATCTATCTATCTATCTATCTATCGATCTATCGATCTATCGATATCTATCTATCGATCGATTTAAACTTGCAACACTAGGCTTTATGTCTGCATAAAGCAAGAAGTTGTTCAGGACTGCTTAACATTCCAAGGCAACTCAGCTCTGTAAAGGTTTATTCAGTCATGACAAACTCCAATCTGAGGATATGGAACAGAACAAGACATCAATACATGAACGAAGTTGTGTAATTGCAGCATGCTTTCACAGTACATTTTATCAGTCACAGCTGCTGTGTAATCAAGTCTGCTGAGGTCAAGACACATTGAGGAGAAATGAAATGAGACCTGTGTTCAGAGCACATTTTCTTCAGGCAGCGGCAGGAAACTGGACCTTCACCAAACCATGATAATAGTTCTAATATGAACTTTTTTGATGACTAGTACACAGATGACAGAAAGGTTTTTTGATGAAAATATGTACCTTTTTTCCCGTAAGTCCGTGCTGAAACTGCCAGGTTGCACACCTGTATTTTCTGCAGGAAGTGTCCTAGTCTCTGGGCGTGTGTAAGCGAAATGTGTGAACTATACTTTTCCTTTTCAAAATGCAGGACGCTCCAAAAGCAGCAACGAAATGTGAATACCAGTGGCTGCTACATGAGCTGTACAGACATGCTTGTCGGATAGTGAGGTTACTAAACCACCAGAGTAAACAAATCTAGAACAATATTTAACATGTAACATAAACCAGTACGTTTTTGGAATCACACATGATTGTGCAATGTCTGGCTAAATGGGTTTTTTTTTTCCTTCTAGACATCAGAAAATTGAGAGGTATTTCAAAATGACAAAATTTTTTGTGGAAAGATAAATAAATCGCAAGAATTGGATATTGTGACAGGAATATGGCATGTTGGATGGTAGCAATGTCAGTCTAACCCACTTTCAGCACTAGGGCATTATCCTGTCGACAAGATAGCAGAGATATCTAATATAGCCAGCTTTGAAATCTGTGGCATTGGATAAAAAAAAATCTTATATTTGCTTGGAAAATTGACATAGTCTGGAATAGGTACATCCCTCAGAAGAGAATAAAGGGGTATCAGTAGTTATATATAGCCTATGAGAAAAAAAAAAGCTGCAGGATGTCTAAGAAATGAGTGTCGGTTCACATTTATTTTAGAGTCACAACAAGGCATAATGACCATTATTTCCAATCATTTACTAGTACTTGTTCTGAAAGTATGCTTATCTTATCAAAAATCTTGCTCTATCCTCTGAAGATGTTCACATTTAGGAAAATGTTAACCCATCTGTTGTCTTTAATCAAATAAAGCAGGTACCACCAAGTCGTAACTCCATGTCACAGGGGCCGTGGGATAAAAATGAACCCCGAGCCAATTGAGAAGCTCAAATGTCCCAAATAGCAGCACTGTGAAGAGTGATTCCACTGCCTCAAAGTTTATCTCTTCTTACTCTGTTTTGAGGGCACATTACCTTTTATTACCTGAGACTGATGACCTGATGCCCTCACTGTGCTCAAACTGATAAGATGACATCAGACTCACAGTGATTGACATGAAAGATAGAGTGTGCCGTCCCACCCAAAAAGAGCGTAGCTAATTTTGGGCTTAATTTTAGTGTCCACAATTTTTTTTGATAAAGCGCAAACTCCTTACTGTTGCACCACTCAGGAGAGACTGCATTATATTAAATAATCTGACATTTTACCAAACATTTCCAACTTTAAACCTTTCATGAGTTGCATTTTTTGTCATAAGTGTGTGTTACTTATATTTTTTTAACAGGTAGGATTTTCAGTAGGATTAATTTCCAGCCAAGGTCACTAACAGTGATTCCTTTCTTCATGTTTAATGTGTTTTTCTTTAGTGCAGATGTACTGTCCAAGGGAACGAATGCTATTCTGAAACATAGTCAAGACAAACTCTTTTTAAAAGCATTATTCCGTTGGCTTGCTGAGCTGTTGTACAAGAAGAGTCACAACAGATCAGTTATAGGCTTAATAGGAAATGCGGTTAGCTTTCTCAATTCCTTTCTTGACATTTGCTTAGTGCTTTAAGCTCCAATAATAATTCATTCCTAATTAAATACAAATCTTCATTATTGACTCTATTATCTGTACTCGCCACACACACACTTGTGAAAGTAAGATCTTATCTGACTATTACAATCTTCGCTGATTATTACACATGATAGGAGTTCAGCTGTTCCCTTTTAATTTTTATCATACATGAGTCCATCTTTGAAAGTGGTGACAGCAAGGGCCTTGAACCACCCGTTATGCAGTCACTGAGTTCATCTCCCCCCACGCCTGGAATAAGAAGACCATCATTTTCGCACTGAATGCCTTTACTTTTGGTTCCATTCCCGGATGTGCTAGTGTTTAAAATGAGTTCTGTCATTTTTTTTTCATATCCTGGTTTGCAGATTTGATTAGATTATAAGCCTGGTTAAGATCAGCTCTGAACATGGTCCCACATGGGGTTTCATTGCACTCTTATACTCATAAAACCTCATTTTATTGGAAAATTCATTTAATCTATAAAAAAAATCTACTTAAAAGACAGCCAGCATTTGAAACTGATTAGAGAATCCTTGAAAATAAGCAAGCATCACCTGTTTACTTTGACCTTTTGGCACAATATGTCTTAACACATTAGGGACTCCTTGGTGGAAAGAAAAATTGTACACAAAGAGTAATCCCTGGCTTTGATTTACTGGTCTGTATATAATTTCTATGCCTGTACCTGAGAACAGTAATTCACATGGAAAGGATTACCTTCAAAGCCTCGCCTCCTTCTACCTTACTGGGGTTCCAGCTGTTTTATAAGTGATACAAAACAGCCTGGAAACCTTATTTATTTTTATTATTATTATTATAAAACTTGGCCTCTTCACGTAACTGATGATGAACAGAAATGAAAAACTGATGAACTGGTGGAAACTAATAGATCTTTACTATGTTACTATCTTTCAGCAACAGTCTTTGAGTGGTGAAACAGAACATGGGTGTGTCCTAATACAGTCCAAAATGAGGAAATGGTTCCCTTTTGCACACCCTGCTGTGATTATCAGCCTTTTTTTTTGCCATAATGAGGCCGCCCAGATTTTGGCACACCAACCATGGACATTGGCCAAAATGGGGTGATGTGCTCTTACAGTTGGAAAACAGACATAACTTCAAAGCCTAAATTGTTTGGCAAATTTTCCATACAATGTACAGAGGAACAAAGAAAGTGAAAGTGGAGAGAGAAGGGAAATGTCTGACAAATTAATTTAAAGATGGAGCCAAAGGGGTTGGGCCCTGTCCATTTCTCCCTTCCCCCTACTATTTACATAGTGTTGATATGTGCTCTTTTCACCTTTGAAATGCTTTAAGGGACTGGAATTCTCTTTTTTCCCACTACACAATGAGATTAATTTGAAGCATGCCTTCAGGCTTCACCTCTAAGTGATTGGGTGAGAGTATAGGGAATCTGTGCTTCCGAGAACAAGGACAAGTCTTGGCTGTGTGAGATTCTCGTAACAGTCCTAATAGTTTCTATAATATCGCATCCACTGCTGGTGTAATGAGCCATGACTTACACCTT
Organism: Silurus meridionalis; assembly: GCF_014805685.1. Classification (NCBI taxonomy): domain Eukaryota; kingdom Metazoa; phylum Chordata; class Actinopteri; order Siluriformes; family Siluridae; genus Silurus; species Silurus meridionalis. The sequence goes on from NC_060885.1 coordinate 17,876,602, forward strand.
TTATAAGGAATGGATAAAAGACTTGAAAACAGAGCAAGGAACAAAGTCATACTGGAACCTCATTACTGATGATTCTGCTCTCAATTTTTCATTTGGGGTGGGCTTGACATCCATCTCAACACCCTCAATTCACACAGCTGTGTTCCCTTTATCTCTGGTGACAGTCAAGGTTTAACTGATCCCTTGACTCTTTCCATCATACTCATTTTACTCATACAAGCAGTGCCATATAAGTTAAAGAATGTCATAGAGATTAATTTGTATACTGTATACTGTTTATTGCTATACTTCTTATTCGCTTTAGATGATAATATGCACATCTCCATGCAATACTCAACTCCTTATTATATAAAATGCTAAATGGTACATTAGAGCTTTTGCTTACTAATAAGTGATATTGAATCTTGAAGCTGCAAAGAGATTTAAACTTGAATCATCAGGATGGTAAACATTATATTTTACTCAGATAATGACACCACATTCTGCTTTGCCTTTAATGAACTAATAGATTATTTGGCTCTACAGGTCCATACCCAGTTTAATAATAATAGACTTTATAACATCCAAGTTGTTTTTGTGCATGCAATAAACCACCTTTTATATTAGAACCTGCTGCTTGCGCTGCTTATTCTTTAGTCGTCTTACTTCTGGTAAAGCTGCAGTATTTTGTGGTCTTCCACTGCAGTAAGGTTTACAACAATTTTGATAACAAGCATGGATCAGCCATTTTTCAGCCATGCTGCTGCTTGCAAGGTGAACCAGGCATCCATAGTGTGGAAATAGTCTTTATCAAGTTCATCAATATTTTAATCTTTATTACTTTCTAATGTATTGCCTTTTACACTTTAATTTTTTTTTTCACTTGTTCTTTATATTATAATTTTTAGGTCTTATCCAATAATTATCGTTGTCTTCATTTTCAAAATTAATCATCTCCTGTTGTCTTGCAATAAATTAGGGAATTGTTTTTTCTTTTTTGAAATCAGTGTGCTTCTATTCTTGGTTTGCCTTAGATTTCTGTTTCTATCTGCCTCAATACATCAAAACTTGAATGCCTTTCTTCTCACCAGTGTTGTAAATAACAGTGATTAGACTCAATATATGCTTCTAATCAGCTCAAATCATAAAATCGTCTTCGCCCTCCACACCAACAAGGCATACCTGGCTGTGAACTACTGTTTACTGAATGTTCCAGAATATTTAGACTGTTGTGAGTGAAATTCCCAGGAGCTTCTGACACATGATTGGCTGATACTTGCATCTGTGACAGGGGTTACAGATGTCCCTATGTTTAAAATGTTTAAATCGCTGGTGAGTGTTTATAGATAAGATACAATCTATAAACTTCAATTATACTTGTATGTTAACTGTTTGTTTAAAGAGTGTGATTAATAATGATCAAATGAATCCTAATAAACAGTATTTGGCATTGCTTTAAAGTGGTACTGCATGATAATATTTCAAATTTTTTTAAGTACTAAAACGTAATGACTGTCCGGTCGTTTGACTTCGACATTTTATATTTGTTGATGTCATTATACTCAAATTAAGAGGAGTAAGAGGATTCTGTGATTTATCTGTTAGGGTGCCAGATTTCCTTTGCTAGGTGTTGCTTATATTCTTGTAACCACCGTTAGTGGCCACCAGAGGGCATTCCACTGGTCGTTTCTAAAAAGCCCCTTTGACCTACAGTATATGCTCCATAAACTTTAAATATTGTAACGCTCAGCTCCCATCTGATGATGTCATCTAAGTATCTTAATTTAACAACTTGCATAGGGACAGAGTAGCTCATAGAGGTGATAAATGTATCATACAAGGCTGCTCTTGCTCTCACTGCTCTGTGGAAGGATGGAAATTTGCCATTTGTCTGGAGAGAGGGTGTGGCCATCTGGCCTGCCATATGACAGGAAAAGAATGTCACGTTTTCCACTCTGTGTCACTGAGATTGTTTTACACTTTAGTGACACATTCAGCATGAATAGTAAAAAAGTAAGTGTATATAACACTAGTATGTAGTCAAGTCAAAAAGATGACTGCTAAAATTAAGACGTGAAATCGGATTAAATTAGGAAATATCCCATTTTTTTGTTTGACTATTTTGAAACTTTTATAGAAAAAGGAATGTGTATACAAAAGAAAAATTAAAATTATTCCGTATTTTCCTCTTACAATGTAGTTCTTCCAAAGAGAAATAATACTCAGCATTACAAAATACCCGCTCTTGTTCCAGCACATCCTAAAGAAGCAATGGCTTCATAATCTGGACTGAGCATGGATTGCACTGGCTGTTGGAACCACTTTATGAGCCAAATGACAGCTCATAATATGAAATGTTTGGCCAGATACTCGTGACAAACTTCCAGCGACAAAGCCGCTTGTGGTTAGGACACACTGTGATCAAACACGTTGCACACTTCTTTAGCTGATTTGTTGGATTTGATCAAGCACTAATGTAATCCCTACAAAAGTGTATAAGTAGTTTTTCAGCACTTTGCTTGCACTACATATTTCAATGTTTCCCTGCTCTAATTGTTAACTATTAATCGGATGAGTTCAGTTGAGTATGCTGGGAACTATGCCTATACAGGAGCATATATATATAGAGGTAAAAAAAAAAGTCATAATGATTATGTATGAAGTTCTGTCCCCTTTAAGATATCACACACATAAATACTTGTTTGTTTTGTTTGTTTTTAGGTATATTTCATCACTATATTTATCCATGTACAATGGTTCAGAAAGATCTTCAAACAAAGTAAGGTTCACTCTTGTTTTTGCTTCATACTGGAACAACATAATTAGTATGCTGCCTCAAATATAATGAAAAATACTGAAGTAATCATATTCTGTTAATCAGAAACAGCAGTGTTTCCAGCAGTGTGCTGCAAACTACCAGAGTAAAACACAGGAACATCCCAGGATCACAAGAGGACATAGTGTCTAAAGATTCCTGTGGGCTGAATAGCACTGTCCCACGTCTTCACCTCACCGCTTGACATACACACTGCCTGTAGCTCTCGCCACACAAGAGGCGTGTCTTTCTTCAATGAGGCTTACAGATGACCCATTTAATCACTAACGTATGGACCTTTAAACACTCGCAAGCTACTTTAATTGGAACACATGGGTTTAATTGGACCGAATGTTATTGTGATATATAAAAAGAATACATAAATGAACAAAATGTAAATTAAATAAACAGAAGTGAAATACAAATTAAATTAAAATTTGGTGTGATCACCCTTTACGTGCAAAACAGCATCTATTCTTCTATGTATGCTTGCACACAGATTTTGCAGGAACTCAGCAGGTAGTTTGTTCCAAACATCTTAGAAAACACCATTAATCCTGATCAAATCACCAACTCAATTAGCATAAATCCAGCCCCAAACTTACAAGGAATCTCCACAATGCATTCCAGTTGCCTGCAGACAGTCATTATTGTACCTCTCTCCAGCAATTTGTCAAAAAATTAACCTCCTGCTAAAGCCAAATATTTTTACAACATTACAACATTTTTTATCTCATTAGTCTAGAGCAAATGCTGCCATTTTTCTGCACCTCAGTTGATATGTTTTCATGCACGGTTGAGTCGCTAGTTTCCATGACAGAGTTATGACATGTTTGGCTGCAGTTCTTCCATAAAGACCACTTCTGAACAGACTTCTCCAGATAGTAGATGGATGTACCTCATTCCTGTTGGTTTCCACCAAATTGCCGTAGGGCACTGCATCGTCCGATGTCAGGAGGAATGTAAGCATGATGTATCCTTCATCTGCTGCACAAAGTTTCCTTAGCAGACCACTGCGTCTATGGTCATCAACATTGGTCATTTTTTTGTGTGTCTACAAAATAGCTTAAACAGTACATTTTAAAACCCCAGCCTGCTTTCAAATATTTGCCTGGACATTGCTGATGCAGTAAAACTGCATTGTGACTTGTTGCTGTTTTCAGTCTTGCTATAGTTTCTTCTACATCCTCACCTATTTATATATAGTATAATATTTGATAATAGAGTTTGTCTGTTCCTCACCCAGATTTAGGCTTCCTAGATGGCTGTTTCTGTTAAAGTTAATTACTGTATTTCAACCTACATATGAAAGTGATGATCATCAGCACCTGCTGGTATTATTGTTTAATCATACAACTGAAACTGATTCTACAAAATTCCTGATTGTACAACCTGTGCAAGTGTAAAATTGAAAGTTAAAGGGTGGTCACACCAAACATTAATTTTATTTACATTTTTGCTTCTGTTCCTTCACTTTGCATTTTGCAAATTTATAAGAATAAACAATATATTTATAAAATATATGTTTATGGTTATAGCATTAATTCACACCTTCCTAAAACTTTTGCACATTATTGTATAGAGTATAGAAGCTAGATTTAACCAGTAGTATTTGGGTTGTATTTGTGAATCACAGATCTTCATTAGTTATTTATACAGCCTTCTATTTTCAGCATGTACATCTCTTCTTATTTTTATGAGTATGAAAAATCCATGAAACCATAGCAACTGTATAAGCTGCATGTTGCAATACCTCACTCTGTAGATATTTACATTGCAGTGTTTTCTTGCAGGGGCATAAAGAGGACACTCTTAACAAAAACATTTTCCACACTCTGCCCTGCCTTAATGGAAATGTAAACCTTTGAGTAAGGGGAGTTAGCCTCTGCCTTTCCTTTCAAGAGGTTCTCCAGGGCCCCGTGAAAGCCTCAATTTATTGGTGCCCTGATTTCATGGAACATAAAGTTGTATGTATATGTATGTGTGTTACAATGTACTTCAGTAGACTAATTGAAAGGAGTTTACAGTGAAGTCAGAGTGTAATGTTTTTTTAATGAGGAGTAAAGTTGTTATGAAGGATTTAAGGGATTAAATACACTGCCTAAACTGTTTTACATGCTGATACTATTCACTCAAATAGATGTTCTGTAGGGGGAACGGAATCTCTGTGACTGTCCTGGACTCAATTAGGAAACTTCTTGGCAAGAACAGACTCCTCCATGTCTGTTAATTATTTGGCAAATACTAAGGCAGTCTGTATAAGGGTAGGTTAAAAATGAACAGGAAGGATATAACTAAATTGATGGAATAGGAGACAAGACCATAATTATGGCAGAGTTTATATATTTTATGAAAACAATCACAGAGGAGGCTGACAGGATACTGAGCCTACTTCCTAAATGCAGCTCAAATTGGGCTGTTTTTTTTACAGTTTAAAATTGTGAGTTTTGCATAATTCAAATTGTTTACATAATTGTAGTGCAAGCTAAATAATCAGGGCTTTATGTTTTGCTTCATCCAAACAGGTACCTATATATTCTATGTATTAAAAATCCAAAACAAAGATAGCTAGCTAATTTTAGCAGTATTGACCTCTAATAATGAATAGATTTCTGCTGTCTATTATTCTATTATATTTGAGTATATTTGGTGTAGCTTTACAAAAACACAAAATTTTGGTAAGCTATTGACATCAGTTCAACAACTAGCTACCTTAATCTATGGAAACCTTGATTTAAAAATAGGTCTGTATCTGCCTCAATGGAACATAATGTTTTCTGATTTCCTTTTCCTTCTTTTATTAACACTGTAGAGGTCTGCAAGGAGGGGCTTTTGGAAGCAGTTTGAATGGAATTAAATAGAGAGACATTAAATAAAATACCTTTTAAACCTGTTATACTGTCATGCTTTGATCAAGCATCGGCTCTCAACGCCCTTACTCGACGGGGGTTGCGGGGCGGTCGGGGTGGCTGGCGTGGTACTCCTCCAGGAGTGCCGGGTCCAGCATGTCCTGTCTGGGGACCCATAATTGTTCCTCAGGTCCATTCCCCTCCCAGTCCACGAGGTATTCCAGGGTGCTACCCCTAAGTTGTGAGTTTAGAACTTCCCGGACGGAGTACACTGATGGCTGGTCCAGCATTTCCGGCGGAGGAGGATCTACGGCGACTTCAGGGTGCTCGGTAGTAGGGGATGTAAAGGGTTTTAGGAGAGACACGTGGAAGGTTGGATGGATGCGGTACCGAGAAGGCAGGTCGAGCTGATATGCCACGTCATTGACCCACCTGATGATCCGGAATGGCCCAAAGAAATGGTGACTGAGTTTCTTAGAGGGTAGCCGGAGCCGCAAATTTTGGGTGGACAGCCAGACCTGATCCCCTGGTTGGTCAGGGGGGGCCTCCAACCTCTGAGAGTCAGCGAACCTCTGGGTGGTTCTGAGGGCACGTCGGAGCTGCGTGTGGGCTGACTCCCACACACACACCCTTTCCCGGAACCAGTAGTCCACCGCGGGAACATTGAAGGGCTCGTCTGTCCAGGGAAACAAAGGTGGCTGGAAGCACAGCACGCACTGGAACGGGTTAGGCCGGTTCCGTCTGTCCGTTGGTCTGAGGGTGATATCCCAAGGACAGATTGAATATGACTCCCAGGACCCGGAAGAACACCTTCACACATGGAATGTGAACTGGGGTCCCCGGTCAGACATAATTTCCTCGGGGAGGCTGAAGTTCTGAAAGACGTGATGGAACAACAGCAGGTCGGTGAAGGCGGGTCGGTACCTGCTAACTGAATACGTCTGCGAATGATCGGTACTCAGGGGGAATCTTCACCTCCAGGGAGTTCGTAGGGCTCTTCATGAGTGTGGCCACTAGTGGAATCAGTTTAGGGCATGAGGGTCTGGCTGGACACTGGGAAATGGAGTGGCCGTGATCACCACAATACAGGCATGCTCCGGCCGTGAGGCGACGCTCTCTCTCTCTCCGACAGCTGATGGGATCCGACCTGCATGGGTTCGGGCTCCGGAGTGGAAGAGATGGAGAGAGGGGGTAGCAGGTTCCATCTCTGGAGACTGACAAGCCGAATACGTCAGAATACGAATACGAAGTCAGAATACGAATAGGATGTTTATAAGTTTTGGGAAACAAACAAAACAGGTATATTCCGAAACACAGGTAGTCCAGGGATGATCACCAGAATGAACCGTAGATCGGACGTTGAGTGAGTGCGAACGGGAGCCATATAAAGAGAGGGTGTAAATAGGAGACAGGTGAAGGTGATTAGTATGAAGGCGAGGTGCTGCGAGTGTGCTGAGTGCCGAGGGGGGGCGTGGCCGGTGGTTCCCTGACATATACTGTATTTATCTTAACCTTTCAGAATGAATAATCCAAATTTACTACATCTTCCTCAACTTCATGAAACAATACAAAAGAAAAGAGTTTCAACATGCACCTTGAAAAATAACGATGTATTTGGTTACCTGACGGCTTCAAAGAAATTTGAGTTTCCTTTCATCAGATTTGCTAGTACATGATCCTACATCGTAGACCCTGACTGAACGGAAATGTTTTTGCTGGCTCCTCTTGGCTGATGGCAGTAGCTTCACCAAAACATCTGGTTTTCATGGAGCACACCAAGGGACGCAGCAGGGAAAAGAGAATTGAGAGTGCTCTGGTTTGATTATTATATATTAGCAGCGTCCAGTTTTGGTCATGCGCTCAAGGCCAAATGCAAAGGTAAAAATGACCACTGATAACTATTAGTGACCCATTCTACAGTATACTAGCATTTCAGTCATGTCACTATGTTTTAGGCAAATTGTCTGGCTTTAGTCTACAATTCGATTGTAACAAAAGGTGAAAGATTAATTACATCAATTTATAAAAATTAATGCAAGGTACTTCAGGTAAAATTCACATTAGGCAAGAAAGAAACAAGAGACATTTTTATCTCAGTGACATTGACAATGGCAAGGTTGATCGCACCAAACAGGCTGTTGTTTGTTCAAAACTGAAAAAGACCAGCGATAATTTTTGTTTTGTGAACCAGCAGATTCAAATTCCTGTTCTTGACTGATAGGAGTAAAACCCAGAATGGTCTTCTGCATGTATTGATAATAAAGTGGATAGTCAATACATAGATACACTGATGCACTTAGTCCCTTATTTAGTGGTCAATCACAGTGAAGGTATTTTTAAGGCTTGGGCTTCTAGAACTGGTTCAATAATCTTTATTGTTGATGTAATGCATGATAGAAACTGAATGAATTCAGAAGTTGAACATTCAGTCTGCTAATTTACAGAGTCAAACTTATTTAGAGAAATGTATTCATGCAGCAAGACAATGAGCTGAAACACGCTGCTAAAACAGCAAAGGACTTCATCATTGGGAAAAAGTTCAAGTAATGGTAGTGTGATGTTCAATGTCACAACACTATATGACATTTACAATTACAGCATTTAACTAACTCCTAGAGTAACTTACAGAAATGCTTGGAATCCTGATACTGGTTAAATTAATTTATGTTTGGCTCATTTATATTTATAAAGATTTTGTTCATAATTTTTTTTTTTTTTACATTTTTGACAGACTTTCTACTTGGCTGGCCTCTTCAATAAATTCGTCTTAATCATGAACTTAACCGCAAGCCAATATTTCTTAAAACAACTGGACGGCATCTGAATCAAGTCAATAAACAAATATTATTAGCATCTGTTTTTGCTATCATATGTAATACATATATAATATAATTCATCCTAAGCTAGAGCAGTTTTGTAAAAGAGAAATATAATGATTATCATAGACAACTTGGGTTGTTGTACATATGCTAATGATGTATGATATAGTTCCAACATGAAATCCTGATGTGACACCAACTACTCTGATTCCTCTTGATTTTAAGCCTTTGCATGTGACTCTTATCCTACAATAGAATTCCACCTTGCTACTCATCAATGCACCTGCATAGTCTAACATTACATGCTTAATCATGTCATGAATTCTAGGAATGAATACCCCAGCCCTCCTCTCCTACCTTTCATAATTTCATTTCCTGGTTTGCTCCTTAGGGCCTGAGCCCTTTATGCAAACTTTTTTGTAATATCTCTTATGAAAGTGCAACAGAAGTGAAAAGATATTGAACCATTTTGATATTTAATCTTTGTTAAATTTTATTTTTAATATTGTTGTAAATCATTCAGAAGAACTCTACTAAAACTCCTCTACTGTCTGTATGTCTAGGCTTTTGTTTGTTTAATATAGTTTATGATATAAATTTAGACTTTATTTTTCAAATCTAATTGTTGGATCTCAGAATTAAATGCTTACACTTGTATTCAAGTCTTAATCTATATGTGAAAAACATGTTTTCAACTACAGCCAACTGGTGACTGTGAAAATAGCAATGCGACTTTTATAAGATAATGATTTAGCAAGATATGGCATGGCACTGCAATGCACCTCCACACTTATTTTTAAACAAAGAGGAAAGAAACTGATTTGATTGCACATCGCAGCAGCACAACTAAGGATAGATAATAATAAGCCTTATATTCTAACCCAAACCTGTTTTCACAATTATGTCATTCTTTTATAGGATATATTTCCTATGGTATGGAAAAAACATAATATCAAGATGGTACCCTTATCATGTGTACATGTGTTCTGATTGTAAATAGTCCGAAAAGTAATGTTTATATGTACTGTTGTTCCTATTTATTAATACACTTTTTAAGATGATTGATACACCAGAGCCTCCACATTCTCTGCTCTCCATAACTACAGATATTTAGAATCTCAGACAAAATGGGTTCTGTCTTTTTGGTGCAAAACCACCCAGAAGTACAGCCCAAGGATTCTTTTGCAATCACTTCAACCCACAGTCAATTAATCAGAGCAATGATTTGCAGTTGCAATATCTGTAAGAAAAATTGATACCACTAAGATTCGGATCGCTTCCCAAACTAATCCTTATGAAGTGCAGTGCCTCTGGACCAGAATCATCCCAGACACAGTGTTGGAATGACTGCTGTTTTTGGTTTACAGGGTGTCATCCCTTGTCCATTTCATCTTTCCTCTCACTTACCAGATGAGCTAGGCCATGACTGCAACATTTCCTCACACATCTGCCAAGTTGGTCTTTTACAGATGAGAATGGTTTCCTGTACCACAATGTCCTATTTTGATGTATAGTGTAAGTTTTAACCCTGAGACCCTCTTTTTTTATTTTGATTGTTCATTTTTTCCAAAATAAATAGATGGTACTTTAACATGAACTGAATGGCTGGATGTTTTCCACATAAGAGAAAGTATTAGAGTAGAGTAGCATATTTTGTCTCCAAGTGATCCATACGTTCATGAAAAATACAAAACACCATACTGAACTTTTGTTTCCTTGTTTTTGTTTGTCCGTTTGTTCACACAGCGATTCCATGTAATTAATATTTAATGTTTTGCATTTTTAAAACTGTCATTTCCTGGCTGGATCTGTTTTTAAGTCAACAGATAGCCAGAAGATATTTGAGGTAATAGAATGCCCAGAAAACACACGCACACAAACACACGTGCACACACAAACACACGCACACACACTTCATAGACTACATTTTTTTTTTTACTATAGTTATACAGATGTTTGGAGGAAGGTATCTTGGCTCAAACTTAATCAGAATGAAATCCACAGCCAGGTGGAATCATATTGCTGAAATGCAAGATCATAGCACAGATGGCACAGATTAACTTTGGTCATTATCTATAAAATATCCACCCACTGTCCTCCTGTCTTCAGCAACACCCCCTCCCACCCCCACCCCCAACCTCCCAAATGCCTAATTGACACCCAGTCTTGTGGAATTTCATTTGACAGCTACAAACAATTTCATATAATTTTGAAAGAATTTCATATAATTAAAAAATTCTTCAATAATCGCTGTGTGTTCTGCAATCTATTAAAAATAATTCATGCCAGGAGTGCAGTGTTTCTCTGTTGTGTAGAAAGTTTATACATGTAGTTATTAATATTGTTTGTTTTGGGTTTCTTTTCTTTTCTTTTTTTTTCTTTATGACTGCTTTCACTCATGCATATGAAACAAAAAACTTTAAGAAACTGTTTTGTTTATATTATTATCAGAGAACCTATTTCAGAACCAACAGTTGCTGTATTTACCATTATCGTTTTTATTATTAGTATTAGTAGTAGTAGGAGGAGTAGCAGTAAGAGCATACTAATGTTATTGCTGTTAATGTTGTTAATGCATTAATGATTTACCAATTTTGAGGTAATGAGTAGTTTTGTTATTTCTCTTCACACAACTTCTGTGCTAACTAACTCATATTGCCCCTTGGCATTAATTAAGTTATTAGTGAGTTTTAATGTACAATCAATTGTGAAAATGTGTGAAATTTCGATGGGAAAATACTGTTGTAAAATCTGTGTGGACATTGAATTGAAAAAGCCTCAGTGGATATAATACTCACTGTGGTCAAACAATGAATGTCTGAGATTAATATTTTTCAGCCTGTACCCAGACATGAACCAAACCCCCAATCATTGTTTTTTACTTTTCTTTAATGGTGATGTTCTGCCAAGCATTTACTAATGTCTTCTCGAAACACTTTTTTGCCTTGATAAAAGTATTGGTCTGCTTTTGAAATATGCTTTAGATTAGTGTTCATCTGCAGTGTGAAGCATCATCCAATGAGTTTTTAAGCAGTTGGCTGAATCTGAGCAAACAATATAATCCTATTTACTCAGAATCCACTGGAACAATGAAACGGCTAAGCTGCCAACTGTCCAGGTACTTTTGTTCCCCTAAAACATTCAGCATAATAAAAACTGTTATAATTCCTACAACATTTACCCAATTTGAATGGAAATACTCTCAGCTTGATGCTGGATGCCTACAGCTCATATTAATGGATTTTATTTTAAATACTGTGTTTTACAGTTAATAACATTCTCAATGTACAAATATTTATAGACCAGACTGCACATAATTTTCCAGATAATTTCACACATTTATGCTGATTTATTTATGGTTGGTGCTAAAAACATGAAAGTAGGCTTTATGAATTATAAGTAGATTGGATGCTGTATTATTTAACACAATTTTATAGGACATTTATAGGAGATCACCTGCAGCTTATTATTTCTTTGCACAGCAAAACCTCCCAGGGCTCAATTAACATTTGCAGTAAGGTCAGTTATAAATGTTCATTCAGTAGTGTGGGTGTTCATTCAACACACTCATAAAATAAAGTACTACGGGGATTTATGCTCTGCAGCCATGTGTCATTTTTACGAGTAATCCTACAGAGACTGTGTGTGTGTGTGTGTGTGTTACCTTGAGGACCTAAAATATACGCTGTAATTACCTTTTGCTTTTGCTGCCACTGCACGCGCGCGCGCACGCACGCACGCCGTCTAGGTTTAACCATGCGCGCGCTTGGCTGACTCAATCCTCAGCTGATCCTCACGCGAGTCGCTCAAGCTGCTCTGAGTCCGGCTCATGGCAACATGGCGACAGAGGTAAGATACCGTTTATCACACACACGCGCACGCACACACACCTGTATGCTTTGATTCTCGCGGTCCCTGAAAACCCCTTATCGGTTTCAACAGCAGTGTTTTCAGTGCATTATTGTTCTGTTAGGCTGACCGAGGAAGCGGTGTGTATCCGGTGTGTGTGTGTGTGTGTGTGTGCTGTAATCCGGTAGAATCCGGAATTTAAATTACTAGTTAGGTTAGTTCACACTGGGATGATGGTGTGTATATGTTGTGATGTGTAAGTAGCTGAGGCTGAGGAACCCTTTGAGATTTAACGGTCAGCACTGTGGACAGCGGTTTTATTGCATGTTTTAGTTTCTTCTACAGAAATTAAAACTGTAATATACATTTCTAATATATATATATATATATATATATATATATATATATATATATATATATATATATATATATATATTAGAAGAATATTCTATATTCTTGCCAAAGTGTACAGCCTGATTGTGCTTGAATTACATTTACAATTACAATTACAAAAAAGGAGATATGTCAATCTACTTTTCATAAAATGCACACCTGTTAAAGTTTTGACTTTTCTCACATGACTGGATGCACCACAGGAAGTCCTTTCCGAAGCATCGATCAAGGTTTTATATACTCTACGAGTAAGTGATAAATTGACAAATGTTCTAGAAAGACTAAAACGAATAAATAAATGACCACATGACCATTATTACATGCATTGGAATTTAAATTATATTTATCTACTCATCAAGTTTTATCCCAGCTATCTGCCGATGCTTTTACTCATACTATCATTACATAACTGTGTGTTTAGGGATGTGTATGGATCTGATGCCAACCCACCTCCACTGTTATTAATATGAACCATGTATCTGATAATTAAACCCCCATTTCTAATCTATTATCAAGTTAACTTTAGTGCTGTGAGACTCTGTATTAGTGAGAGGGTGTATTCAAATGTGGTGCATAAACTTTTACAGGTTAATTGATGGCCAAACAGATTCTTTTACTCCAATCTTAGCAAACGTTCATGGCTACAACATACAAGACATTGTATAGAATTGTGTGTTTTTAATTATTTTTATTTTTTTGGATTGGGGAAGTTTGATAGAAGCCCACATATGGTTGTGATGATTAGGCATTCAAAAACACACAGGCATTATTGCAAGTTAAAATTTTGCTGATGGCTAAATAAATATACACACACAAAGTTATTTTTTTGTTCATTCATTCAATCATCTATTCATTTATTCATCTTTTCTAATTAATTTATCCTTTTCAGGTGTAACACTGGACCTAAGGCTGGAGAATGAATTCAGAACTGTGAAAACCTGCTCACATAATAACCAAAGCTCAGAATTGAAGCAGTGACTCTGGAGCTGTAAGGTGCCAGGGCTACTCAGTGCACAACCAAGCAGCCTATATTTATGTCTGACTTCTCAGTTTCCAGTATATCTAACTTTATCCCTTTATTTTAAGCTTTTACAAATGTATGCAGGGCAGTATGGTGGCACAGTAGCATTATGTCATGTCACAGCCCCAGGATCCTCAATTCAATCCTAATGTCTAGTCACTGTTGTTTTTGATTAGTTTTCATGATCACAGTGTGTACACATGGTTGTTTTCCAGGCACTTAGAGTTCCAGGTTCCTGATACCTCCCAAAATATGACAGAATCTAAATAGTAAATGAGTATGTGCATGAGTGTGTGTAAAGTGCCTTGCAATAGATAGCCACCTTACCTAGGTCCTATTCCCTATTCCCTATTGACATGCAATATTCCAGGAATAGGCTCCACTACAACCTTGACAAGAATAAAGTAATTACTAAAGATGAATGATTGAAGATGTGTGCATGTATGCCTTCAAGTTCACTCATAGCTCAAAGCAAGTGGACATTTGTTAGAAAAAAATGCTCAGCTGTCATAAGCAATACTTTACACTCTGGCTTTAGGCTTGTTATGATCTTGTTGTCCTACATTATGTTCATGTCAATGCTGCCTTTATATCTCATATTCTGCAGTGCAGCACATCATTATCATGCATATTTCAGTACATGCGCCTTTTCTATGTTTTGAAGTGTTTTTTTCTTGGGTCCAATGGTTAATTCTGGAATCACTGTGAAATATTTAAAATTGGTTGTATATCTATATAAGTCTATATATCCTCTTAGTAGACTACAGTCTATGTTTAAGCATTCATCCCCATCATCAACTCATTTATTTTATGTTAGTAAAATGAAGAAGTCCTAGATTTTATCGTTAATGGAATGAAGTCAGGGAGGCCTATAACCACTTTTCTATAACCACCAATATTAAAGTCATTAGACTGTAAGGCTGCATTACTCTATATTTAGAACAATTTTGATACTTCAAATTAGCTTTATGAGGAATCATTGTTTCATGAAGAAATAATAAGCCTATTGATGATGTTATACCTTATAGGAGCAGAAAGTTGTGTGCATTCACAAAAATGCAGTGAGATATAGGTTGTAGTGAAAACATCTTTGCACCTGATAGACTGAAAGACACATGACATATAGGCATTAGACTGCTTCACTTCATTCTAAAATAATTTTTTTGGAGAATAATCCAAAATATTCACTCCTCAACAACCACTTACCATCTGTTTCTAGGGTGTAATCACTGTTAACCTGCATGGTAAAGAAGGGTTCAATTCAAGTGGCTTTTATTGTCATTTCAATCAGCCGCTATAGTACACAGTCCTCCTGGACCAAGGTTCTTCACACATGCACAGTACAAATATGCTAATGAACAAACATAATGTATAATTATGTGTGAATACCAATTACTAGCAGATACATTTAGAGGAGACCAGACTAATATTATATAAACATGTGTATTCTACTGCTGCCCACTGATGCCTCAGGAACCAGGAAGTCAATGCCAAACCACATGAATGCATCAGTCATCCCTTTTTAAATTTAGTAGTTGTCCAGGTGCTTACTGCTACTCTTGATTATATTCCTCTAAGGAAGTTCCCTTCAATACTTGTAACATTCAGGAGCAAAGATTTAACAGACCATTGCTGAGTCAGCCGTTGTATTACGATTCTAAAGGCTTCCGTGGATTTAACATTACTAAGTGTAAATCCTCAAAAGTAATGGCAGCAATGGTTCTAAGTAAAGAATGTAATTTTATTGCCAATTTATTCTCAGCTGGCTTCATCATGAACTTACCATGCCAATCTGTGATTTGGTGCTGAATGCTTGGTGAATGGGTGGTCTGCAATACACATGAGCACACTTGTAGCCATTTAACGTTATCTGCAGACCGGCTGCTGCGATATCTATAAAATCATTATGCTTATGACCTCATGTCTTTAAAAAAAATTATTTGGTTTTATGTGTTTTTAATATAAGCTGGGCATTTTCGAAAAAAAAAAAAAAAATCTTTATATGAGCCATTAATTTTATCTGGACCACAAACAGTATATGAAGAGAATCCTGGCCTAATGGAAAAATTTATATTGTCAGACTATCTGCTGACTCATTAGACAATTTCATAAAACTTCCATAAAGCTGCGTAAGGGTTTTATAGCAGGGCTTTAGCAAGAAATCGGGCTCATTTTAATGGTAGTATTAATACTGCAACTAAGAACTTATGTATAGCTAAAAGTGGTTTTAGTTACAAGTTGAGCATATAGTGCAGTTTAATCTTGTTTTATATTCTAACAATGAATATGGATAGCTGTGCTTTGATCAAGAAAAGGTTACACATTAGTATTTTTTTGTTTTATGAATGATTTAGTATAGTTCTATAATGCTATAATATGTGCAGTGTGGGATGCTCACTCCTGGGAATGAGTATTCTAGATTTAAAGTCCAGACAGTTTATACATAATGTATGGGATTATTTAAATCTGCCTGCAGCCACCACTGTTAGAATAATTTAATGCAGAAATATTAGTTTTCTCCTACATCCTGTTGTGGTAAATGGGCACACTTGTAAAATAGATTGTGCTTAACCTTTATACAAATATCTTTTAATACATACTGTAGGATAAGATCTTGTGTACACATTCAGGAATAAATAGAATATGTTAATGGTTTAGAAAACACTCAATATTTTGGATATCTACAGAACACTCCAAGTCAAACTATTCATCAATCTTTTTTAAGCGAGTTAAAAATAATGAATGATGATTTATATTTTGCATGTACAGAATATTACATCCAATCAAATCAGTATGTGTACATTTCAGAATATATATAATAAATGTGTATTGTATTGTGTGTTGTAGCTCCAGAACCTTCAGGATCTAAGGCATAATGCCTCACTAGCAACCAAGGTGTTTATTCAGAGGGACTACAGCGATGGCACCGTCTGCAGGTTCCACACCAAACTTCCAGCAGAACTCAACAGCCGGGTGTGTGGGTCATAGCATGAATGCATGGGCGTGGGCCATTGTCAAATATTCACAAATATAGAAAACCTTTTAAGCTTAAGTGTTTTTTTTTTTTAAGTCTTTAGAGCCTCATGTGCATTTGTTAGATGAGAATTTAAAATATTATTATTTATTATTAGTATTATAATTTAATATATATTATTTCCAAGCCCACTATATTTTTTACATTTTAAAAGTATGGAAATATTTTAAAAGGTGTGTGTAGCTTATTTTTAATTTATTTTATTTTATATATGTATACATTAATATTGTATTAACATTTTATCCATTAAACCTTTTAGTGTGTCATCCATTATATGTTATGAAGATTTTATCATTATTATATATTGTGCTATTGAATGGCATGTCATATAGATGCTAGTTAAGTCTATGCAATAATAAATAAAGCAAAACAACTCAACGTTGTTACTTAAAAATCACTGTTCGTCTTGTTACATAAGCAAAATGCAGCCACATAGCAAACTATGAGAAAGAGATGTGAGATCTGAGATGATTTAAACCCTTTTTCTGAAAGGTTAAATACATTTTTAAGGGTACCGTATGCAGGCATCCCAATCATGAAAGCACATCATGCAAGTCTACTAAAAATACTATTCACTCATACACATTTCTGTCAGTGCGAGAAACACAAATGACATTATCAATTTTTTTATGTGAGAAACTTGAAGTCTTCAAAAAAGTATACTGTCTTTATATGTCTAATAGTATCTCAACTGTAGCAACTAAAGCAAAGATGAATGATATTTACAAACTAGATGACTTTTACACATGTCAACACTGGAGTGAAATCACTGAAGTGTTCATAAAATATGACAAAGATGATAAATGCTCCACACAAAGACAGAGTTGCACAATTGCTGAAAAGGGGCTACAGTGTTTTTTTACTGAATTTGCCATTGATGACCTCAGCAGACATTTGTAGACAATCTGGTCCAGAGGTTGTGTGTGTTTTTATTAATTAAGTTATTTATTTATTCATTTTGCTGTATTTTATATTCTAGTGCATGTATTAAAACAGTAAAAGTATCTATTATCTGTAAACATGCATAGTCTCTTGGCTTGAGGTGTAACAGCATATTTTGTTCTCACTCTCTTGCAGATCGAGCGGACTCTGTTTGAGGACACTGTGAAGACGCTTAATAACTACTATGCAGAAGCCGAGAAGATCAGTGGTCAATCTTACCTGGAGGGCTGCTTGGCCTGTGTGTCAGCTTATATCATATTCCTCTGCATGGAGACACGATACGAAAAGGTATTGAGATGTTCTTCCTTTATCCTATTTACACCACAATCAGCAGTTACCATCTTTCTGCTAAAGTTCTTGCACATAGCCAGCTTTGATGAAAGAAAAACCTCAGTCATCAAAAGATTGCAATGTTTCTGTAAAGACTGAATTCGGATTTGACGTACTACTCCATTCAGCCATAACCACGCATGTATTCAGAGGAGCAGGAGCAGACGGAAATTGTTTATGAACGCACGTCAAAAGATGTTCTGGTGTTTGATGTGCTCAGATCTGCCATGCTTACAAATGCGTGCAAGTTAAGTTCACTTTGTGACTCTGCGCTGAAGTACTTGCACCTGTTTGCCAGTCACTGCACCTGAATTTCTGAGTTCTGTTTCATGGCCGATTCTAAAAGGCAGCTAATTAACCTGTCCAGATATGCTTTACCTGCCCCTTATTCAGATGGAAACGAGATGAAACAAACACATTGTTCCTACAAGCATGTTTCTTTAGCCGCTTTCTTTCATCCCCTTTCTTTTCCTTAGAACTTTCAGAAGCAATTCTTGTTTATGTTTGTTCTGATTTTCCCTTCTGTTGAAGCTCATTAACCTATGCACAACATTGTTTATCAAACCCACTTTAGAAGTAAACTTTGATAAACTGCCACCCATGAAGAATATTCTTGTTTGCTGCCTCAGCTGGCAAAAGGCCACACATGAATAGACATGCTCAAATCTAGCCTGATAAACATCTTTCTCATCCAAGACAAACGACTGGGAACAAGTTTCAGGAACTAAGAAAATGTATTTAATCATTTCAATGTTTAAAAAAAAACAACTACGCTTTAACTCACTCACAGTATTATATTAAGTATGGATCATTGATGTCTGAGCACTTTTTCCTAAACTTCAAAACTTAATAAGGCATAGAAAGAGATTAACATTACCATTGCATTTAATCAGGTTCACAGAAACACATGAGTAAAGCATAATGTTTAATTTAGTACTGGCATATACTTGTTTTTGAAATGAATAAACAAATTTCAGAACATCTTTATAGATGTGGTAGCTATATGAGCAAACTGATCAGCGTTCAATCAGAGCTCAGGCTGGACTTTTACATTTTTTAAATTAATGAATGTGATTAAAAAGACTCTTTTGCGATAGAATAAGTTTTATTTTGTTTGCATAATGTTTAATTTTATTAAAAAGTTCTAACAAAATGTAACATATAAATAGAAAAAAGAGCTTTCTACAAAAGTTGCAAGAATCACATAGACCTTATACAGTCCAGTGACATTCATTTTCTTATTTCTGGGCTTTAGCCAAAGCTCAAATATACATCAACCTGTTCATTATGAACCTCATTAGAGCAGTGCTCATGCTCAAGTTCATTCAACTCATTTAAGCAGTTTATTATGTCTTTGTGATGCACCTTCAGAGAAGAACCTTGCTTTTTTTCACAGCCATGAAGAGCGAAAAGGCACAGTATATAGTTTTACCTCATTGCAGTGGGAAAGCACAGGCAATGCAGCTGCTGCATTATTTACATAAATCCAAAATTGTATGCTAATACAGTCTAAACCTTAATTATTCATTCATCCATCTACAGTAACTGCATTTATCCTTATCACATTGAATCCTGAACTCATAATGGTGCACTGGTAAAAGGCATAAGAATCCATGCCAAATGCCAATAAATGACACAGGATTAACTCCAGTTCACACACACACACACACACACACACACACACACACACACACACACACACACACACACACACATCTATATGCTTATGGCTAAGCCAGCGGCGCTAATCCATCTAATGCATGTTTTTGGACAGTGGGTGGAAACCAAAGAACCCAAAGAAAACCCACACAAACACACATCAGTTTTACTGGTGTTTAAAATAGTGCTTTAACATTATTTGAGTCTGTAAAAAATGCTTCCCAGTTCCCAGATGCCCCAAAATAGCTTTGCTAAAAATTGCAAACTGCTGCAATTTAATTTGATCAGAGCCAAAAATTATTCTCTCCCTCCTTGATAGAATAATCCTTGATTATTTGCTGAAGTGAAAAAGGAGCACATATCATATATTATATAGTACGTGTGTTCAAGCAAAATGTTTTATCTCTTCAGAGCTCCATAGAAAACAGATCAAGCTTAAAGCCTCTCATCTTCCAGGGAGATATTTTCCTCTTAAGAATCTTTATAATGTGATTTAGTTTGCTCGTTTTTCATGTCCTTGCCTTGTCTCTGTCACTATGCAGGTCTTAAAAAAGATCTCCATGTACATTCAGGAGCAGAATGAGAACATCTATGCACCTCGAGGACTTCTTATCACTGACCCTATTGAGAGGGGCATGAGAGTGGTATCCTTTATATATAGTTATGGCTATCTCAGGGAATGCACCAAAGACATGAACTTTATGCAAAGAGCTTCTGTAAGCCAAAAGAGATGAAAAGGATGTAGCGTGTACTTTTAGTTGATTAAAAGGCAGACATGTTGTAACATTTTGGATCGTCAGCAATGTTTTAACAGTGTAAGCTGATAGGGTGAGCAAAGAAGAGTTACAGGATTGTAGTCATGGTATAATGAATACCTGGAACTCCTGATAATACAGTATGTGATGCAAATCTCCTAGATCTTTAGATGACATGATTACAAGATCTGCAAAGGCAAGCTGTTCATCTATGAATGCCCAAAGGGCCTTGCTAAAACAATATAAGCTGTCTTTGGTAAGAATCCAGACTCAGATGCCTTTGAGGCATGTTGAGATTTGTGCTGAGACAGTGGTGGTCCAGACAGAGGAACTGAAAAACTTAACCCTAATTAATTTATTTGAAATATATGACATTGCATATTTAACTATGCAATAATATTAATTTCTGCAATTATTTAAATATTGCACCGCTATTTAATATTATATCATCCAAGACATACACGGATCTGAATTTGTCTCTATCACGTGATGTGCTAAGCAGAGTCTGTCTTATAAAGAATGATGTGGCTTAAATCCTGGACACCAGGAGCAGTTCCTAAATCAGAAAGTGCCAGTAATCATTTAAAAACTTTTCTTTGATTAATTTTTTTTTTTACTTGGGGTAACTTGTTAAGAGATGACAGTCTCTCCATTGGACCATCAAGCATGTCTGGCAGTGCTGTCACTTTATATATCCACAGTTCCCACTGTCTGGAATAGGACTTTCCACACTAACCACCAACAGCTCATCACCAGGGTTTGAAACTTCAAACAATGATATTGGCTTGTTTTTGTAAAAGAAAGCTTTTTTTTCTAAGAAAGTTTAGGTCAGTTTATCTAATAAATTCAGATTTTTTCCAATTTGAACAAATGAAACAAAATTATTATAGGTTTTTTTTTTATTTATTTCAAAGTACTGCTAAATTCTACACTTTCACTTGTGATGGCTGTAAATGCTAATAGATTGTCTCTCAGACATTCTATACTGTTAAATCTAATTATAAATGGTTAAAACATTTATTGAACATTTACTGAATAAATAAAGAATTATAATCCAAGCAACCATGCTTTGATTTGTATCCTATAACAGCACACTGTTTTGTTTATTATTTCTATTCAAGTAGGCACTGGGTTAAATACCTGAATATACTGTAACACCTATCCATAACCCCTATTATAAATCAAATGATGTTATATACATCCAGCATTTAGGGATGGTCATATAATTCTGGATGTGCTGTTATAATCCTTGATTGTAATGGTTCAGATAGAGATCTCTGTCTTTGAGGATCGTAGCTCCACTGGCTCCAGTTCCAGTGGCAGCTCGGCATCTGGCAGCAGTGCTCGGTGACTGGAGGAGCAGCACCAGGGGTACGGGTACAGAGTGGCCAAAGGGATCACCAAGATTCGCATGTTGAAACATGAGAGCACCAGATTCTGAATCAAAAGGATGTCAAAGACACTTATTCCTTCCCCTCTTTCTTTGCTATCACATAATTCACATAGTATGCACACAGTCGCTTTTTCACTCCCATCCTTTCGTCATCTTCTGTGTTTCCATTAGCAACACACATGATCTCCAAGCTCCATATACCATGCCTCACAGACACAGAAATAGAGATCAGGAGTTTATTTATACAGTATATATTACAGGCAAAATATTTATTTAAGTGTACCTGTTACAATTTCTGTCTATTCCTGTCAGTTGAACATTGTTATGTATTTGGCAGATGAGTTGAGTGCTGGATGATGGCCAAGCCCTCCTCGTTCTCCTGTCTGGTCTTTTTTAAGAAGCATTGCAACAGTTCACTACCACTGCTGATCTTGTGCAGTGCTTGAGGCTTCTGTTCACTTGGCCAACTCTGCCATTCACCTGTGGCTCAGTGGTTTGCTGTTCTGTTATGTGGGCAGTGAGCCCAGGCAGATCAAGTTCTCCCTGCGTCTCAGCTCATTGGGTATGCAAGCGAGCTTCAGTCCATCGAGGACCTTTTGTCTCCATGAGATGAAAGCTACTAGTAATTTTGGCTTGTCCGCTGAGCTGTGGTTGATGAATGGGTATATGTGTGTGTATATGGACATCAGATAAGCTACATTTAGCTGATAAAATTCAGAGGAAGTTGAATCAGCAGCTGCTTAATATGAACTCCCCAACAAAACAGCTGCCTCATGTGGATGTTTCCATCTTGGTCAGTTTTGCATTAATGGTAGCTCCAGGCTGAAATTTGCACAGCATCTTATATATGTCTTTATACATACTTGGCAGCTTGATAATGAAAGCCGTCATAAACTCATTGTGATTTGCATACATTTACGTCCTGCATAAAATATACAGTGGAATATATGAATGGATTAAGATATAAATGTGTTTGTTATTTAGCAGAATTGGACTCTGTGAACACCACAAACATTTATAGAAAGTTGAAGCCAGACATGGTGTAATTATTGATATAAACCACAGTTGTTTAGATTATATTCAGAAAAGAAATTGGTAAGGCAAATTGCATTAGAAATTTTCTTCATCGTTTCTGCTCTTTGTTTATATTCTCAATTCTGGTGTATAGATATATGGAATGTATTAATTAAAAAGCAAAGGGATCTACCGAGAAGCTGATTTCCTAAACAAATGGCATAAAACCAGATTTTCTCTCCCTCATTTATTCATTAATTCATTAAATCATTTATCTTCAGTAAACACTTTATCTTAATCTGGGTTGCAATGGATTAAAAGTCCTATTCTGGGGACACATTTGACAGAAGGTGGGTCCAGGAAGATTCAGCACCATAACTATTACAAGTATGACAAAGCTGAGGACATGGACACACTGTTAAAAGGATAGCAGTATCACACACTTGATTTTATTTGTGATGTTTGGATTTATTATAAAAAATAACATAATGCAAAAAAAAAAAAAATAGAAAGGCTACAGTAGGTATGAGCATCTGTAGTTTACTGATGAGCACTAGTTTGTTTTATACGATTATTATTAACAATATATGTGAACAATATCATGCAGATAAAGGAGATGAAGGTTTTAGGCAGACATTAAGGAGCACAATATAATTACATTTGTAAGGCTGTCTTGTAGTCACTGTTGTACTAGTTGTGTCAGAAGATGTTTTTAAGAAGAATAGCTGAATGTCAAGACATCTGTCTGTAACCTGGGTCATGCAAAATGGCAACAAATTTTATTATAGGAATAAATCAACAGTCAAACGGCTGAAATTCAATCACAGTGAAGTACTGTGCGATTTCTGAAAAATGTGAACATGTAAATAATTTGTTTAATTAATGTATTTGTGACATGACAGGCAGCATTGATACGTTAGAGCTCCACGATCACTAGTTCAATCCTGAGCTTAGATTACTTATTGTGTGCAGTTTCTGTAAACACTCTCTCATTTTTATTCATGTTTCCTTCAGGTTCTCCAGTTTATTTCTTTGTCCCGCAAGCATCCCAGTAGAAGGATTAGGTTTTAATAAAAGTGTGTGATGCCCGGTGTTTGACTTCCTGGGAGTATCCCAACTTTGAACTCAGTGCTCTCAAAAAAGGCTATAGATCCAACAGCACCCTGATGAAGTGCTTACTGAAGGTGAGTTCAAAATGAATGAACAATGATTCTCCTTTCTTTTGTTGGGAAGAGCAAATTCTTTGTATTTGCAACAAATGTAGCATTACAATATCTGCCAGGGCCAATTCATAGAGTTGTAAACTTTACAACAGTGCTTTCGGTTAGCTGCATATAATGCCAGTTATGTATGAAAAATCATGATGTCATCATGTTTACCTCAGGACATAAAGTACAGGGTTACTTCTGATGCTGTATCACTTGCAGTATATCACATATCTGTCGTTCATTTCTATATCGCTTTTTTTCTCACCTGTATACCCTAAAGCCCACTCTACATTCCTTGCCTATTGTTTCTTGCCTCTTTTTAAAAACCACAACTTCAGTGCTCATCTCAGAGCTTGCCATTCGACGACTAATGCTCTATTGTACACCCTTCTGTGCCTGCTGCTTTCATGTTTCATCACTATGGAGATACCCAACCTGGTGCTGAGCAACTGGTAGCCAGCGAGCTGGCTGTAAATACATCACTTGCACTATAGCTGCATGAGATACCTTCTGTTGGACTAGTCATTTTAGTAGTCATTTCAGTGATCAAGTGAGAACGGTGTTAAGAAAACGTCTTCCTTGTGCTTAATCTAGAGAATTGAATTATGTGTATACATGTGTAGCACGTGTGGTTGTGTTTGTATATCCAGTGCCCTCCTAAATTATTGGCATCCATCACAAAATTATCTTATAATAGTATAAAAAGTATAAAATTAACCTGACACACATTAATGATAAACACTACTTACTTCTGTTTTTACCACAAAAATCTAATAAGGCTATTTTATATTAACAGTATATTCTCTTAAAAAGAAATGTGCCAGAATTATCTACAACCTAAGCAATACATTAAAACTGTCTTTCTGTTATTTTTCATTCACAGTCTCCAGGAACTCTTGTTACCTTTAACCATGTCCTGTTTCCCTGGGATATAAATCTGCGGTTGCACATATGTAAAACCGCTTTGTCTTCCATTACCTTGGAAAAACACAAAAGAATTTCAGCATACACAAGATAGATGGTTATTGACCTGCACAAATAAGGTAATGGATATAAAAATATCTTACATTTAAAAATACATTAAGCACATTTTGTGGCATAACAAAAAGGAAATTTGGCAGGAACTGAACCCATGAGCACTCTGCCTTCCCACACAGTAAGGAGGGAGAAAAGAATAAAGAACACTGTTTTAAAACTCCTAATATTTTTTTTATGATTCTTGTAGTTATCAAATTGCACAGTTAACTTTCATGAATAACAAGGCATTTAGAGATGTTGCAAGAAACAAATAAAAACCTTCTTGATTTTCTTATAAAATACAGCTGAACTGAACTGAGTCTTTCGGGCCAGACCATCAGCACGTTTGGCAAAAAGTGGACTGCATACCAGAAAAGGCACCTGATATCCCACTGTAAAATATAGTGGCGGGTCATTGATGCTTTGGGGCTGCTCAGGTAGTTCATGGAGACTGGTAAAGATTAATGGTATCATTAATTATGTTAAGTACTTAAATATATTTAACCCTTAACACGAGAAACTCTTGGCCATAGATATGGCAACAGGATGATGAGCAAATCAAACTTCTAAATAAATTGTGATAGGTTTGAAAAAACAAATAAGTGTTTTGCAATGTACATCTCACTTCTCAGAGGTACTGAAAACCTGTGAAGAGAGAAATCCATGTTTGCAAAACTAATTATAGAAATTACGTTCTTGGAGAAAATGTGGACAAAAAAAATCTCTCTACAAGTGTTCTCTTATTAGACATCAGTGGAAGAGACTTAGTTATTATTTCAAAAGGAATACAAATTGTATAAAATATTTATTTGTAAAATAGCTCATTTTGCGAAGTGTTTAGTGGTAAAAATGTAAACAATGTCACTGAGGTCACAATATCACTCGTTGAATAAATTTTTACGTAGAAATATTGTGGATGTCAATAAGATACAGCGGAGGGCATTGTATTTTTGCATGTTTATTGAAAAAGGATTTAATTGCAAAAATTGACTTGCTATTTTTTATATATAATCAGAAAGATCCCATTTCTGGAGTAGCAATAGATTGTTCTTTGCTGTTTTTTCTATTGTAAAAAATACATTTTAAAGTCTTATGAAAATATGATGTCTTATAAACATTTTCATTCCTGAAACACAAAGTAAATGTTTACAATGTTACTGACATTTGTCTTTTATTGAGAAATAAATAAAAATAATTATTGAATTATCATAATGCAGTTGGCCTTTGAATAAAAACTACTATGCCACTAATGAAGTGATGTGCATGTAACTAGTAACTATCATTTTACCCATAAAATTACAGTATATTGTGTATATTACTGTATGTAGCACATTTTAAGTTGTAGTATAATGATTTACATAATTTCATTAGAGGTGCCACCAAAGAGACATTAATTGACAAATGCAACACCAAGACAATACCTGAAACAGAGTTAAAACTTTTAAATTCAATATTGCAAAACATAAGCATTATCTTTTTTTTTTTTTTAAAGCAGAATCATGATGTAGGATACAGTTCCTAGAAGAAGGAATTACTTCTTTGTAAACTTTTGAAAGCAGAAAAAAAGGACAACACTAAAATTATTTTTACATGATCAAGACTAAGACCACATTTAATAAGACCAATGGCAAAGAGGGAGACAAGTCCAAGTACAAAATGCCAACATTTCAAGAAATTAGAATGACCAAACGACTAGGTGCTTATGTCTTCATGAGTAGGACTGTAAGACTCTAATCATAAACATAAGCATATTAAAATATTCAATATTTTTCACCAACTTTGATTTTGTTGTTTATTATTAACTTATTCAAAATAATTGCATCAGAAAAAAGGCTTTTGAATGGTTGTTGCTCTGCAGTATTTCTATGATTCATGCTGGTTATGATACTGTCTAGAATAGCAACTGAAACTTGCATGTGCATGGAAAGGAACCATATTTAGTGATGTGCCTTA